>NC_056725.1:1366618465-1366680965 GCF_019279795.1 Protopterus annectens
TGTGCGGGTCCTGGGTTCAAGACTTGCAAGTGCTGGTTATTGTGTGGCAAGGTATATCTGTTCAGTTGTGGTGGAAGGGGAAATGGTAATAATTACAAGAAATCCCTAATTTGGGCCCCTTCACCCCCATTAACAGTGCATTTGGTCAGATGTTTTGCAGTGAGAGGTTCAGAGTGTGGATCCAATGTGCAAATGCAATACACAGTCTATATATATATATTGACAACATGGGGGTAGAAATAGAGACATATTTTAAATATTGCTCTCATAAACTTGGAGAGTTGCTAGAGGGACAGGTTTGTTTTCATATACATTTTCTGAATGGTTTGAGGTCTGAATAGCAGATGTATGTCATTATTTGCTGACTAAAATTCTGAGATCATCCCACTGATTTGCAAGGGGGACAGGGTAACAGACAGAAAATATGAGCCAGTTATCTGGACATTCTGAAGAAATGTGTACATTTGAGAGGGATGATTATGCATACAGCTTACTACGACTCCCAGGATTTGAACCATGGCTGTGTCTGATAAAAATACAACAATTTAAGTTTCAGCAGAGTGTGCTGTTTGGATATTGCTATCTATCTCTTTAGTGTTTTTTGTCCAAGTCTCTCTTGATTGTACAGTCTTATACAGACATTCCTAGACATTTTTATTATGTAGCACAGTATGGGTAACAGTGGTTAATACAACATCGCTATTCAGAGAATGCAACACTAATAACGCCATGCAATACCAAAGTAAGCACAACCAGTCCAGGATTTAGAGCTTTATTGCCAGGCAGCTGCAGTTTTATTTAAATACGACTTATATGGGACTATTACTGTCATATTGTCTGGTTTATTCAGTACTGTCATATTGTCTGGTTTATTCAGTACAACCCATACACAAAACAGTTTTTATACTAGCAGCTGACTTTCTATTTGGTATGACTACTATAAGCAGGATTGTTACTCACCAGCCTCATGATGCAGCCTTTGCAGCCTACTCGTATGGGCTTCCTGATTCACAGCCTGCTCAGCTGCAGCTGTAAAGGGAATAGAGAAATATTTAGCCATACGTGTCCATCATATACACAAGCTAGACATTATTAAACAGTTACTGGTATGAGTACTTACACACTGCTGGGACATCACCCCTCTGCCTTGATTCTTGGACCCACTGGTGCAAGAGCTCCCTCTTCCTCTGTTTCAGGTCGACATAGTGGTGCCTGACCTACTCACCAGTCCGAGGGATACCAGTGGCACTGGTGAGGTCACGGGCGAGATGGTTCCAGGCTTCCACTTTATATTGGGAGCCTTGGTACTTTCCCTGCAGCAGTCTCTTATCATGTTTTTTACCAGGAGTCCTACCATGATCTTAGACTTCTGGATGCCCCAGCGCTGCGTATGGAAGCACACTCCCTCTCCGACTCCAGCTATTCTGCCTACAGTGGGAAGCTGCAACCAGTTATGAGCTGTATTCCAGCCTGTGAGATTTAAATATGACTGATTTCCTACCCTTTGCCATGACTGGACGGTTTTGAATATGCTGAGCTAAGCTAAGCTATGGGCAAACCTGCTTAGCTAAGGTTGGCATTGCTAAAGGGGCAGGTTCAGCACTGCTTACCAATGGGCAAATCCATTTAGCTGGGCTACTCATTGCTTAACAGTCATAGTTACACAATGCTTACACCTTATAGACTATCTGCTGTATGGCATTGATTCATCATTCATTACATATTATACATTTGTTTACTGTCCTTGACATCCCCCAATGTGCTTTTGTTACATTTATTCATGTGTGACTATACTTGTATGGGGCACTTGTGTTTATATGGGGATTTCACAACTTTATTAAACTAACACCTCACATCTGGACCTAATGCAGTAGTCCAGTTAACAAATATGTGTTATTTAGTAGGTGGTGGTGCTGCGGTAGCATTGTCGCCTCACAGTAAGATGTTGTCCTGTTCGATTCTCAGATAGAGCGTCTTCTGTGTGGAGACATGCATGAATGGGCGTACCTTCGTTGAAGGTTGTGCATCAGGGCCGGCAACTCGGCACGTAAAAATCTACTGCCAATCATTAGCGGGCCGGAGTTCTGCTGTGGCGACCCCCTAACCGGGAAAAGCTGAAAGACACAACAACAACAAAAGTAGGTAATACAAAAAAAATTGTTGATGCACTGCTGTCACATTTAAACTCTGACTTGGTTACAGTGGGGAATCAAACCAGGAATGGCTGCTTTCAAAGCATACACTCTAACCACTACACCATTGCAATACTTTTCATGTTGGATGTCTCTTGCTATTTAACTTCTTGTGTTGTTTAAGCTGGACTAAGCATAGCTAAACAACGGCCACACCCGCGCGGCTACGCTTAAACTTTATCGCATTTATAAAAAAAAGTTTTGTTGTGTTATTTTAGCTATACCCTTCAGAATATCCCTGCTAATGCTAAACCCTGTACTTTTATCAGCTTTCTGCTTCATGGTGGGGTGGAATATTTGTCCCTTTTGCCATTGACCACTTTTGTTTTCCAGACGGGTTGGCGGTGTTATGAGCATTCTCGCTCATTTTAATTGCTGAAAGGTAATTCTGGAGTGCAGGGCCATGTGTACTGAGTGATTTTCAGAAACATATATACAGTATTTATATAAAAAATAGTTGCATAGTCACAGTTTAAAGTGGAGAAACAATTCCAAAAACAAACATTACAAAACCAACTACTTACATAGGATGTCTATACTTAAAAAACATTGTTTTCTTGAATGTATGTTTGAATAAGATTATAATTTATTACAGTCTTCTGTTTCCAGCACTTGATTTACTTTCTGCCAGGCAATGCTTAAGTAAGTAGGTCGTTCTGTTCTTTCCTTGATTGTTTTCAATTCCAACTGCGAGACTGATAAAACCTTGTTCTTGAAATTTTTAAAACTTGGAGGAGTTACAGCTTTCCAGTTCTGTGTAATATTTTTTCTTGTGATAGCAAGGAGAGTCCACAAAATTACATATTTTTGCCTTGGAACACAAGACGGCACAGGTGTTTTCAACAAAACTAGAGATTTTGTAAGTTGAAAATTAACAGTGAACAGTGTCTGTAACAAATAATTAATACTTTCCCAATATTGTTTAAGTAAATGGAATTCATAGAACATGTGCTGCCAATTGGCTATTGATTGTGATTTACACCTCCAACATCTATTTTCTTTATTATATATTAGTTCTAGTTTTTGTGGTGTTAAGTGTGTTCTATGTATAAATTGCCATGTGAAGAGTTGCCAATATAGTGATAAAGATGTTAATTTTGGAGATGTAAGAATTAGTTTTTTATGTTTATCATCTGTCAGAGTCATGGACTAAAACTAAATGCTAAGAAATGCATAATAGTATCCTTTGAGAAGTCATCCATTCCCGTTAACTATCATATTGATAACACACCCCTTAGAGTTGACCCAGTAGTCAGGGACTTAGGGACACACAGATAGTAATCTAGCATTTGATCATCATGTGTCTACAGTGGTGAGGAAATCATTCTATGTTGCGCAACTTATAAACAAAGGTATGGCATCTAAGTCCAAGGAAGTCATTGTTCCACTGTATTCAGCATTCATCAGACCTATCATTGAGTACAATGCCTCTTTGGTATGTACCTAACTAGGCATATCCAGCAACTGGAACATCCACAGAGGTTCCTCACTAAAATAATACAGGGTGTAAGTAATATGTCCTATGCAGACTGCCTCAAAGCCCTATCCCTGTATTCCATCTCCTACAGGCTTTTGAGGGGAGAACTATGCTTGGAATACAGGGCATTGTTAAACCCTACTCTGATGGACCTCCTGCATATCCACAAAACAAACAGTACCAAAATTACCCATCTAAAGACTTAAACCTTGCCTGTGATATAACTAGGACCTGCTGGAGAGATAGATATGTATCCCAGAAATGACCCCATCTATGGAACAGGCTCCCCATCCATGTGAAGCAGAGTTCCTCCCTAATCCAATTCAAGTGCAACTTGGACAATTGGATGAGAAAACAGAAATTCATCCCTGGTTTAGCACATATGTCTCTGCTGCAAACAGGTAACCTGTGAATGGTTCATCTCCTAATCCCATGCTTACACTTAATAAGGGTATCAGAACTTGTCAGAGACTTGTGATGCTTTGCTAGGCTTAAAAAGGCCCTTGTGGTTGTTAGCCTAGTAAACACCTATTTACCATTAATTGTTTCATAGTATTTCCATATATTTTGTTTATTATGAACTCTTGTTTCTTTAACTAATTTGTACAATACTGATAAAATTCCTTTCCCATTTGTGGGAAATTCCATCACCATTATTATATGAGCATAGAAACCTTTTCCCTAACAGACTTCTGCATTATTGCCTGTTGGTTTAAAACTGTTTGCCTTAATCCCTGCAGTGTTAACCACATTATTTTCAAGGCTGACCTCACTAATAATTTGCTCTATCATTAGTACTTTATTAGTGTTTATCAACTGCCGCCAGTAAATTAGACCTTTCTTACTAAGTGTTTTAACTGCTACTGAGTCCTGAATTATAATATTATTTTGTGTATATGCTATTGGGAATATGAAAAAAGACCACGCTTTTATTATTTATTTTTGTTTACAAAGTGCATAAAAGACTTTAGGGTATTGATAATGTATTTAGAATTTACTCTTTTGTGTTTCCCTATTGCCATATATTCCTTCAATAACCAAAGTAAGCTATTCGGTACTATTTCCATATGCTTATTTATTGTATCATGAGTGGTTTTTAACCAAATTTTTTCATATAATAGTTTCCATTTGGAAGTATAGTCTTTGTTTAACCATAGAGAAACTGTTTTTAAAGCTGACAATTGTATATATCCTTCTAAATCTGGTAAGCCTATTCCATCTTCTTCCCATTTGTCAAAATGATCTCTTAGGGCAATTCTAGGTTTTTAGGGTGCCATAAGAAATTTGTTATTAACCCTTCAAGTTGTTTTAAATATGATTTAGGTGGAGGTAGTGGGCAAGCTTGTATAAAATGCATAATTTTCAGGAATATAATCATTTTAATTATCTTGAGTGAACCGTTAACTAAATGCAATATACATAATTAAACATCTTTGCACCCAGTAATGCATTTCACAAAATATCAGATGCGGATGAGATAATTCAGGGCACTTTGATGTCCATTTTTTTCTTTAACCCCCTCAGACAGTTAGCTGAATTAGTTAAAATATGCACAAAAGTAAAGGGATTTAGTCTACTTCTTCTCTACATCAAGGACAGTGCTGAGACATTTCATTTGTAGCATCTTTGTTTTACATGAGGGAAGGAAGAGGATTTTTGAAAGAAAGA
Organism: Protopterus annectens; assembly: GCF_019279795.1. NCBI lineage: Eukaryota > Metazoa > Chordata > Ceratodontiformes > Protopteridae > Protopterus > Protopterus annectens. The sequence continues at coordinate 1,366,623,803 of NC_056725.1, forward strand.
ATTTGTTAAAATGTAGCTGTATAGGATAGTTGCATTAAAAATACATAAAGCTGAAGCTGTATGAAGAGAGAAGTCAGAATCTAAAGCAGATAAAAAGTTTCAGACTTTGATTGAAGCCAAGCATGCACAAGGAGTGCAGGGATAAAAATGAGAAAGACAAGCTCCTAGAAGAAGGATGTTTCATCGTAAATTTTGCACTTCATCTGCCTTACTGTATTTGTGTTTCTTCCTACTTTATTACCTTATTTTGCTTTTGCCTCTTCTTAAAAGTACTCAATTGAATTTATTCTGCTGCCTTTATTACTGCTTGTTAGTAGCCTGATTAAATTGTAACTGTTATTCTTAAGCCATTGGTTTAAGCACTTTGGCTTCAAACCAGTAGTTTTACATTAAGAAGGTTTGTGGTCTGTACTGTTGTGGAAGGACAGGTAGCGTACATCCTTCTAAGTTGGGAACTGCTGATTGAAGGCTCAGTGTCTGTTATTCTAAAAGTGGATTAGTTCTGGGTTAAGCACTTGGGCTAGAGGCCAGTTATTTTACATTAAGAAGGTTTGTGGTCTGCACTCTTGTGGGAGGAGAGGCTAGATTCTGCCCTTCTGAGCTGGGAATTTCTGGTTAAAGGCTTATTGCGCATGCTTACTTGAACTGTTTCTTTCTGAAATCGGTACACCTTGTTTGCTCTAGCATAGACTAGATTCAGGCAGGCTGGATCTAGCTTTGTTTGTATAACTTGTGCACTGATCCAGGCCGTCTTTTTTGGAGAAGGTTTATCTGTACCCTAATGGCAGGACTGTGCAGTTAGAACTTTTCTGATTGAAGATTGCTTGGACAGGGCTCAGTTTTAAGCTTTTTAACTGGTTAATTGGATAGTGTTGTTTTGATTGTATCTGATCTATTTTCTGGAAAAAAAAAAAAAATATATATATATATATATATATATATATATATATATATATATATATATATACTTGTTTCTTGCCTTTCTGAACTAGTATAGTCCAGTTTTCAGTTTATTGCTGAATCCAGGGCTGTGTTACAAGTTTCTGTGTTGCCATACCTTACTTGGATAGAAGGAAGTTTCTCTGTTCACCTGTGAGAGAGGGGGGCTTTGAGCAGGCTATCTGTCCCTGGAGGAGTGGTTTCAGCCCAGAAGTTAGTAGTTTATTGGCCATTTTGGGCTAATTTTGATTGTATCTGCTCTATTTTCTGAAAAAAATACTTGTTTCCTGCCTTTCTGAACTAATATAGTCCAGTTTTCAGGTTATTGCTGAATCCAGGGCTGTGTTACAAGTTTCTGTGTTGCCCATACATTACTTGGATAGAAGGAAGTTTCTCTGTTCACCTGTGAGAGAGAGGAGCTTTGAGCAGCCTATCTGTCCCTGGAGGAGTGGTTTCAGCCCAGAAGTTAGTAATTTATTGGCCATTTTTGGCTAATTTCTATCTCTTTCACATTCCTGCTATAAAATCCTCATTTGCACAGTTTGTACGCTTGTATTCCACTCAGCAAGTGCCTTCCAGGTGTTCTGCAGAGTCTACAGCCGCAGAGAGACAAAAGAGTGACTTTGGAGTGATTAAATATCACTTTTCTGCTTTTCTTGCTGTCTTAACTAATTCTGCCTAAAATGCCAGTTTTTTTAGCGAATCTGTGATTTAAAAAGTTTGTTATTGCTACGTATTGTACTTATGTGCTGCCTGCACTTGAATTAAGTAATTTTTGTGTTTAAATAATCTGTTTAACTGTTGTAGGCTACACACTAAAGTGCAATAGCCTTTTCTGTGAATTTAAAGTGTTGTTTTGATTGTATCTACTCTATTTTCTGAAAATATATATATATATATATTTGTTGCCCGCCTTTCTGAACTAGTATAGTCCAGTTTTCAGGTTATTGCTGAATCCAGGGCTGAGTTACAAGTTTCTGTGTTGCCCATATCTTACTTGGATAGAAGGAAGTTTCTCTGTTCACCTGTGAGAGAGGGGAGCTTTGAGCAGCCTATCTGTCCCTGGAGGAGTGGTTTCAGCCCAGAAGTTAGCAGTTTATCAGCCATTTTGGGCTAATTTCTATCTCTTTCACTTCCCTGCTATAAAACCCGCATTTGTGTGGTTTTGTGCACCGGGCAGCATCATTTAGCTAGAGTTAAACTATTCTTGGCTCCACTAAGTCTACTCTTCAATTTTTCCCTTGAAACTAGACAAACCTTCAACTTTAGCACTCAAACCATTCATTTCACAGTCAAGCACTTGCTTAAAACTCATAGCAAGCACTAATTAACCCTAGCACTAGACCCCCTACTATACTGTCCAGAAGGACAAGGCTCTCTATTCATCCCCACCAGCCAATCAGACAAACAGCTTGCTCTACCTATTCAGGCATGTCCAAAGGGCAGTTTCCTGTGTACTCTCCAGTCCAACTGGTGAATCTGGGCATTTTGAGGCAATGTTACAACTGCCTCATGTACACAGACAACCCTCTCCTCCTACCACCAAACACTAATATATGCGAGAGATGCAATTATACAGCCAAACTGAAGGCAAAGTTTTCTCAAACCAAGACTGGAACTGACAGTCAAGAGGAGAAGGGTAATACTTGCAACACACCACCAGTCCCACATAGACCTAATAAACCAACACCAGCAAATAACACACATGAATACATGAAAACATATTCGGAGGCTCTAAATAAAAATCTGCAAAAGCAACAGAGACCTCCAAAGCAGACATCCAAGCAATCTCCACACTCCATCACCAACCATGAAACACATACTTCTCATAATCAGTGTGCCACGCAATCACAGCCCTTAACACAAAATAACATACCCAACACACTAGTAATAGGCGACTCTATAGTCAGGCATACTGATGTCCCACTATCTAGGCTGGACAAGGAGAAGGTTACAGTTAACTGCCTGTCAGGTGCCAGGATCCGCCACATAACACAAGCACTCAGGTCACTCCAGAACAAGTACAAATACAACTCTGTCATTGTCCATGTTGGTGTAAATGACCTGAGACATACCTCCCTGGACCTCATGAAAAGAGACATGGAAGAGCTCTCTGATCATGTAGCCCAGGCTGGTATGACCCTGACCCTGAGTAGCATCCTGCCCTCACCAAGAATGATGCCACAGTATAAAGAAAAAAATGATCAGTTTCAACAATTGGCTAAGTTTCTGGTGTCATTCAAAGGGGATCCAGTATCTGTCCGCCTAGGATGACATGCTCGACAAGCCATGTTGCTTCGCAAGAGATGGCTTGCACCTGTCACCCTTAGGCTTTCGAATACTCGCCAAGGCTCTTGCCGCCCCCATAGTGTCTTTTTTAGGCAAGGCTCAAAAGACAAACCCACCAACATAAATAGCACAAGTAACCAAAAACTGAGGGTAATGCTACTCAATGCCAGAAGTCTAAACCTCAAAATGCACACACTCGATGCACTCCTCAGTATGGAGAACATCGACATCTGTGCAGTAACAGAAACCTGGTTTAAGGCTACTGAGAGCACCCCAGCACTACTAGGCTATAACTCATACCATAACTTTCGGCCACAGAACCAGGACCGAAACACAAAAGGCGGGGGTTTATCCATATTCATCAAGGATACCCACATCTCCAGGTTAGTGGCGCAGCATCAGAGATCATCCATGTGCAACTAACAATTGGCAAAACTGCAATCCAAATTGTAGCTTGCCACAGATCACCCACCATGGCCCGGGACCCCCATTCCACATTTCTGGAGACACTGGGAAATAGGAAGGTCCTACCAAACACCTTAATACTGGGTGATTTCAATTACCCAAACATAAACTGGGAGAACTACTCAAGTACTAACTCCCTTGCCCAACGCTTCCTGGAATTTATAAACTCGAATGCCCTGGATCAACTGGTCAACACCCCCACCAGAGGGAACAACATATTGGACCTGGTCATCACCAACATGGGTGACCGGTGTTCCACACCAGAGGCCAACCCCTTGCTGGTTAGATCAGACCATAGACTAATCACTCTGGATAGCCACATTCCGCTCCCACCCCCAGTCAAGGAAACCACTATGAAAAACTTTTCAAAAGCAAACTTCACATTACTTAAGACAGAGGTGGAAAGGTTCACAGCCCCCATGCTAAAGGACAATGCTGTCCAAGCTGCTGAAACCTTTACAAAGGCACTCTATGAGCATCTGCAGGAATGCATGGATCATGCTATCCCAAGTAAAACCAAGACTCACTCCTCCAAGAAAAGGAAACCAGTCTGGTGGACCCCTGCCATAAACAAGCTATACAACAGAAGGAGGAAACTAGTACAGAAAAGAGTAACTTCCCAAGAAGGAAAGACATCCCTGATCAGTATCAGCAAGAAACTATGATCCCTCATTAAATCATCCAAGGCTAGTTTCGAAATAAAAATTGCCAATGATTCCAAAGATAACCACAAAGCGTTCTTTAGCTATGTCAAGAACCTAAGTGGAAACTCTCAGATCTGCTCTGAGTTAGTGCAGAATGGCACAAAATACACTGAACCGACTGATATTGCAAACATTCTGGCAAACTTCACCCCCCTCACCCCATAAAGGGCCCATAAGCATACTAGAAGAATGTAGGGCCCCATCAATCACCGATGCACAGGTTAAAACAGCCCTATCCAAAGCTAAAAACACAGCTTCAATGGGACCGGACAGGGTCCCAGGCTGTGTCTTACAAGAGCTCCAAAATGAACTAATCCCTCACCTAAACACACTGTTGAAACTCAGCCTCTCTACAGGGTACGTACCCATAAAGTGGCGCACAGTAACAGTTATCCTGTTCCACAAAGGTGGAGCCACAACGGACCCCAGGAACTATCGCCCTATAAGCCTGACTAGCCTGGTCTGCAAGGCTATGGAATGCATCATCATGGAACTCATTAACAGAGACATTGGGAATCTCCAAACCTTGGACCCTACCCAGTTTGGTTTTGTTAAGGGCAGATCATGCCTCCTAAACCTGGTGGACTTCTTTGAGACAGTTACCAAGGCATTAGATGAGGGAAAGGAGGTCCACACAACCTACCTAGACCTTGCAAAGGCTTTTGACACCATTCCCCATTCTAGTATTATAGAAAAGCTCACCAACTTGAACATAAACCCCTACGTCATGAAATGGGTTGCCAACTGGCTCATGGATAGAACCTACATGGTGAGAGTTGCAGGCTCTACTTCCGACTCTAAACTGGTTACAAGTGGCGTCCCCCAGGGCTTAGTGCTAGGACCCCTCCTGTTCGGTATATACTTCTCAGAGGTACAGGCAAGCATAGGAGGACTATGGCTGACCAAGTTCGCACACGACTGCAAATAAGGGGCCATAATTGATTCTCCAGCTGATACAGACACCCTTCAGATGAGTCTCACTGAGACGGATACCTGGTGTCAAAATCATGGCCTCAAGCTAAATGCCAAAAAGTGCATAGTCATCCCCTTTGGAAAAAACAAAATACCCGCGAACTACCACATAGGTGGTAGTCCCCTAAACACAGAAAATGTAATAAGGGATCTGGGGACCCAAGCAGATAGTAATCTCTCCTTTGATAATCATATTGCCAAGGTGGTTAGAAAATCCTTCTATGTGGCCCACCTAATCACAAAAGGGTTCGCATCTAGAACAAAAGAGGTTATTGTGCCTCTCTACTCATCACTCATTAGACCCATCATAGAATACAACGCCCCATTTGGGATGTACCTTACAAGCCACCTGCAACAGCTGGAAAGGCCACAAAAGTACCTCACCAAGAGAATTACTGGCCTCAAACAGATGCCCTATGAAGCCCAACTCAAGAAACTCCAGCTGTACTCAGTTGCATATCGCTTACTCAGAGGTGATCTCTGCCTGACATACAAGGCCATGTCCAACCCAGAATTGATGGACATGCTCCACCTAAAAAAAAAACAAATCCCAGAGAGCCACATACTCTAGAGATATAAACCTCACCACAACAACAAATAGGACATGCTGGAGGGATAGATTCCTATCCCAGAGACTCCCCATGCTTTGGAACAGGATTCCAATATACATCAGGCAGAGCCCCTCACTAACACTCTTCAAGAAAAACCTTGACAGGTGGATGGGAAACAGAAAATTTACCCTGGGGATATCTGCACTGGCTGTGCTGGACAGTGGCGCAGGGAACTGATGGCTCTGCTGGACAGAGGCACAGGGAACTAATCTAAGGGGGTGGCGAAAGCCAACACATTCTGGCTAGGCTTATAAATGCCCTTGGGTAGATAGCCTAGTACTTACCTATGAACCTATGAACCTATGGCAAGAGGGTTATGAGGATGATGACATACGATATCAAAAGTCAAGAATGTTACAAAGTGGAGGAGCAGAATCATTGAGGAAAGTGGAATAACAGGACTGAAAAAAATGATCATATTATAGCAGACCAGCTGATACTGAGCACCAAGACAGAACAAAGAGAACATAACTAACCTTGATGTCATAAAGCAGGAGAGGATTTTATCAGCAGAGATAGAAGGGAATTCAGTTCCCATGGATAAGCCAGAATGAAGTAAGTTGAAACTTGTAGAAAATATTGGTAGTTTGCTAGAACAGGAAGAATCAGCATAAAGTTTATTAGAGCAGGTAGGGAACTGGGTGAGTCATTACTGATAACCAGTGATACTTACATATGTAGGGATAATATAAGAAAAGTTATACATATTTTCAATTTGCTACTGTATAGGATATCACAAGGGTCATGAATCAAACTCGTCTAATGCTAAAGGAGATAACGGAAGAGGGACGGCAACTCATGGAACCTCAGTGATTATACAATTGTGAAGGAAATCTTGAGTGTGAATAAAATTGCTGGTGAAAATGGAACAAAGATATCTTTCTGGATCTTTTCTTTACAGTGACAAAAACTTTCAGAATAGCAAAACTAACCAGCTTCTAGAAGATATGATTAGGGTGGAAAACCTCGGAGCACTACAAGTGTTTGAGTCGCAAGGGCTCAAAGAGCACTGGTTCGTGGTAACAGACTCAAGCATTTTGTAGCTCATGCAGGCTGACACTCACACTCAAACTTGAATATGAGGCGGGACAAGGAGCTTTTGTACCTTACCTAAACAAATTACCTGAGTTTAACAAGAGTGAAACAAGTGTGCAGCTGTGGGGAGAGAGTAGGATGGGGTGAGAGTGTATATTAGGGCACTGACTGGGAAGGGAAATTAGATTTAGGTATAGGAAGAGGGAGGGGAGTATTAGGGTTAGGAAGTGGAGGTATGTTTAGGTTTAGGGATGACTGGGAAATGTAGGTTTATGGAGAAGCAGCTGGATTTTAAGGTGTAGACAATTATCTGAGACTTTTGGTCTAGGGACTGGGGTTGGATTACAAAGCAATCAGGAGCTTTAGGGTTAAGGAGGGGAGTGGAGACTTGGATTCTGAAGACAGACTCATGCTATGAACTGAGTGGAAGATTTTGCTTAGTTTTAGGGCTCTCATAGGGCTATATAGTTTCATAGGGTCTGATGTTGGGATGGTTCCCCTTCCATTTATCCAAATTCTTTTTGAAGACAGTGAGGGATGAGTTCTGTTTTATAAAAATGGGAAGCTAATTCCATAGATGAGGTAGCCTCTGGGATACAAATCTGTCTCTCCAGCAAGTTCTGTTAGAGTCAAAATTAAGGTTCAGGTCCATGTAACACGTAACCCTTGTATAACATTTTTTTGTGAATATGTAACATTTTCATCAGGGCTGAATCAGCGAATGTCTTGTATGTCAGGCATAAATCACCTTTCACTAAGCAATATTAGATGGAGAAAAGGGATAGGGTATTGTGGGCTATGCCTCCATTATTACATACATTAGTTCTGAGATCTCTGTACCTCAGATAAGGGAGGATATGCTAAGAAAACATAGTCTCATAGTTAGTATATATATTCCCTCTAATCACATTTACATTTTTACAAACCTAAGAATCACATTCATACTCCTCTGGCTTTCATAGGTGTAACTAATTGATGAAATATACAATTTAACATTTTAAAAAACATGCTAACTTAGCATAACTAGATTTTCTGTCAGATTTAATGCCTACTCTATAACAAGCATCCTGCATTCTTTTCTATACAATGTTTATTAAAACAAGGTTTGCCAGACTTTTCAGTGATCATATGTAAAGGAAATAGAGATTCATAGGTTCATAGGTTCATAGGTTCATACTAGGCTATCTGCCCAAGGGCATTTATAAGCCTAGCCCATAGTTATGTGGCTTTCGCCACCCCTTTAGTTTGAATAAAAACTATGCCTATCATTTTGCTGTGCCTCTGTCAAGCAGTGACACTGAAGTAATCCCTGGGGTATATCTGCAATCTCCCATCCATTGGTCAAGATTCCTCTTGAACAAGGCCAGAGAGGTGCTCTGCCTCACATGTACCGGGATTTTGTTCCACAGCATAGGGAGTCTCTGGGTGATGAATCTGTCCCTCCAGCATGTTCTATTTATAACCGTGTCAAGGTTTAAGTCTCCCGCCCTTGTGGTTCTGAGGGATCTAGATTTTTGAGGTGAAGCATATTCATCAAATCTGGGTTTGACATGGCCTTATATGTCAGGCACAGGTCACCTCTGAGCAAGCGGTATGAGACTGAATAGAGCTGGAGTTCTTTCAGTCGGGCAGCATAAGACATATTTTGAGACCCTTTATCCTTTTGGTGAGGAACTTTTGGGGCCTTTCAAGCTGCAGCAGGTGTCTGGTCAGATACATTCGAACGGGCATTGTACTCAATCATAGGTCTAATGAGTGATGAGTACAGGGGACGATGACCTCCCTTGATCTAGATGTGAATCCCTTCATGATCAGGTGGGTGATATAGAAGGTTTTCCTAACTACTTTAGCAACATGAGTGTCAAACGAAGGCTACTGTCAACCTGGGTCCCCAGATCTCTGATGACTTTTCTGTGCTCAGTGGATTGCCACCTATATGGTAGCTAGGGGTAACCTTGTTTTTCCCGAAGGGTATGACTATGCATTTTTTGGCGTTTAACTTCAGGCCATGGCTCTGGCACCAGTTATCCATTTCTGTGAGGCCCTTCTGGAGGATATCTGTGTCAGATGTGTTTTCGACTATGGCCCAGTTTGCAGTCATCTGCAAACTTTGTCAGCCATAACCCTCCTGTGTTTGCTTGTACTTCAGAAAAGTAGATGCCGAACAAGAGTGGACCCAGGACTGAGCCCTGTGGGACACCACTTGTGACAGGCTTTGAGTCTGACATGGCTCCAGCAACTCTGACCCTGTGGGTTCTGTCACTTAGCCAGTTTGCAACCCATCTTGTGATGTATGGGTTTACATTCAAGCTGATGAGTTTTTCGATGATACCTGAGTGGGGTATTGTGTCGAAGGCCTTTGCCAGGTCGAGGTAGGCTGTATGGACTGCCTTTCCCTCATCAATGGCCTTGGTGACTGTCTCAAAAAAGTCAACCAAGTTTAAGAGTCAGGATCTGCCTTTGACAAAGCCAAACTGGGTTGGATCCAAAGTCTGCAAGTTCCCTATGTCTTTATTTATGAGTTCCATTATGATCCTCCCCATGGCTTTGCAGATAAGGCTTGTCAAGCTAATGGGGCGGTAATTTCCAGGGTCTGTGGAGGCACCGCCCTTATGAAGTGGGACCACAGTCGCTGTGCGCCACTCCTTGGGTACGTATCCTGAGGTGAGGCTAAGATTAAACAGCTGTCCTAACTGTGGGTTTAATTCCTCGTTGAGTTCATGAAGCACACAGCCGGGGACACCATCCGGTCCCATGGATGCTGTGTTTTTTGCCTTAGTGAGGGCAGTTCCCACCTGGGCGTTGGAGATGTTTGGGGGGCTACAATCCTCTGGAATAAATATCTCTCCTTTTGGGGGGGAGGGGGGGGGAGTTTGCACTGAACCTGTCAGCCAGTATGTTGGCAATGTGTGTAGGTTCAGTAATTTTCACATCATTTTGAACTAATTCTGAGCATATCTGGGAGTTTCCTCCTAGGTTTCTAACATAGCTAAAGAAGGCCTTATGATTCTCTTTAGAGTTCTTGGCGATTTTTCTCTCAAAATTTGCCTTGGATGATTTTATGAGAGCTCTTAGTTTTTTACTTATAATGATCAAAGGTGTCTTACCTTTCAAGGATTTTGCTCTATCTTGTAGTAGCTTCCTCCTTTTGTTGTAGAGCTTGTTTATGGCTGGGGTCCACCAGACTGGACGCTAGCCTTTGGTACAGAGAGTCTTAGTTTTGTTTGGGATTGCCTGATCCATGCAGTCCTGTAGGTGCTGGTAGAAGGCATTTGTAAGTGATTCAGCGGTTTGAGTAATGTTTACCACTGGCTCAGGGGCCTTAAAGGAGACCACACTAGCTTTTAGAAGTGTGAAATCGGCTTTTGAGAAGTTTTTCACTGTGGTCTTTTTTGTTTCAGGTGGGGGCGGGATGAGGACCTCCAGCGAGATTAGTTTATGATCTGATCTCACCAGTGAGGGGTATACTTCCGGTGTTGAATATTTTGATCCCATGTTCGTGATGATGAGATCAAGTATGTTTTCTCCTCTTGTGGGGATGGTGACTAGTTGTTCCATGGCATTTGAGTTTATGAACTCCAGGAATCTTTGGGTTAGAGTGTTCGGGCTTGAGTAGTGTTCCCAGTCTATATTAGGGTAGTTGAAGTCACCTAGTATGATGGTGTTTGGAGATACATTTATCCCCTCCAATGTTTTCAGGAACGCCATGTGAGGTTCCTGAGTTTGAGAGGGTGGCCTGTAACATGCTACAAATTGCAGAGCAGTCTTGCCTATGGTTAATTGCACCTGGATGGTTTCCGATGCATCGTACGTTGCCACCAACCTTGAGGTGTGGGTGTCCTTTATGAATATGGACACCCCTCCTTTCTTGGTGTTGTCCGGATTTTGGGGCCGGAACGCATGATATGAGGTGAAACCTGTTAGTGCTGGGGTGCTCTCAGGAGCCTTGAACCAGGTTTCTGTCACAGCACAGACATTGATGTTCTCCATATTGAGAAGGGCCTCGAGTGCGTGCATCTTGAGATTGAGACTTCTGGCATTGAGCAGCATTACCCTTAGTTTTTTTCCTTTTGGTGTTCTAGGGTGGTAGGTTTAGAATTTGAGCCTTGCCTAAAAAGGCACTATGGGGTGGCAAGAGCCTTTGCCAATATCCGGAAGCCCAGGGTGACAGGTGCAAGCCGTCCCTTGAAGCAGCGTGGCTTGTCCAGCATGTCATCCCAGGCAGACAGACATTGGATCCCCTTTGAATGACACCAGAATTTAAGCCAATTATTAAAGCTGATCATCTTATCACTGTATTGTGGCATCATTCTAGGTGAAGGTAGGATACTGCTCAAGGTCAGGGTCATACCTGCCTGGGCTACATAATCAGAGAGCTCCTCGATGCCCCTTTTCATGTAGTCCAAGGAGGTACGTCTCAGGTCATTGACACCAGCGTGGACAATGACTGAGTCGTACTTGTACCTGCTGTTGAGAGACCTGAGTGCTTGCGTTATGTGGCGGATTCTAGCGCCCGACAGGCAGCTTACTGTGACCTTCTCTTTACTCAGTCTGGTGAGCGGGACGTCAGTGTGTCTGACTATGGAATCACCAATGACAAGTGTGTCTGGCATTTTGTTTGGCCTTAAGGGCTGTGACTGTTTGACACTCTGACTGTGTGGTCTATGTGTTGCATGTGTTGGGTCGTGAGGTGGTAGTTTGGGTGTCTGCTTTGGTGGCCTCTGCTGTTTTGGTAAATTTTTGATCAGAGCCTCCGAGTATGTCTTTGTGTGAGTATGTGTATGATTTGAAGTTGTGATGGCACCATGTGTGACTGGGTATGTATTGTGTGTGGTTACCTTCTCCTCCTGTCTGGTCTTGCCAGTCCTATGTTGAGAGAGCTCAGCCTCCAGTTTGGCCGTATATTTGCATCTCTCATGTATTTGTGTTTTGTGGGAGAAGGAGAGGATTGTCTGTGTACATGAGGCAGTTGTAACATTGCCTCAATATTCCCAGGTTCACCAGTTGAGCTGGAGAGGACACTAGCAACTGATCCCTCGACATACTAGAAGTAGTAGATAAAGAGACTTTCAAAGGACTCCGGGGGAAGTGGGTTTTAGGCTGGTGGGGTACTATCTATAATAAGAGTGCTTTATCAAGGTGCAAGTACTGTAGGAGTAAGTGCTAGGCTTTACAGATAGAGAATAGTCTACTTGGGAAACAAGTAGAGATGAACTTTTCAGTTATAGGATATGCTGGTTAGATCAGCTCGAGGAAGGTAGTTTTAAAATTGGAAGAGTGGAATTTAGATGGCCCAAATAGTTTAACCTTGTTTAACCACCGCTGCTCTTGTGTGCAACAGTGGTAACTCAGCTAAATCGCTTCTGGCGTTAGCGTGTTTTATAGCAGGGGCTGAAGGGAGCTAGGAATTGGCCCAAACGACCAATGGACTACTAGTTTCTGGCTGAAACTTCACCAAATCAGACAAAAAGGCAGCTCAGTGCTTCCCACTCCCACTGGTAAGCAAAGAAACTTCCCTCCTTCCTAATAAGGCAATGGATCAGTAACAGGAACTAAAAACAAAGCCCAGGGGTCAGCAACTCTGAAACTGGACTACTCTAGTTCAGTAAGGCGGGAAAACAAGAGATTTTTTGTTTTATTACAGAGACAAGGAAAAAAACAGACAGTAAATGCTATAAATGCTGTAAATCGGCTAGCGTACTTTAGTGTGTAGCCTACAGAAACAATTTGCAACAATTAGTAACTTAAAGTGCAATAAACAGTGTAAAATGCAGAAATCACTTAAAGTAGCAATAAAACAGGCGAAATGCAGTCGCTAGCTTAAATAACAGTGGGAAAGCCACAAAAAATACTTATATCTGGTAGAAATTCACTCTTTTAGCTCTCTGCTGCTTGGATCACTCTGCAGGCCACCACGAGGATCTGTGCTGAGTTGGTACAAGCTGGAAAACGCGTGTTTAGTGTGTTTTATAGCAGGGGGCTGAAAGGAGCTAGGAATTGGCCCAAAACGACCAATGGACTACTAGTTTCTGGCTGAAACTTCACCAAATCGGACAGAAAGGCTGCTCAGTGCTTCCCACTCCCACTGGTAAGCAAAGAAACTTCCCTCCTCCCTAATAAGGCAATGGATCAGTAACAGGAACTAAAAACAAAGCCCAAGGATCAGCAACTCTGAAACTGGACTACTCTAGTTCAGTAAGGCGGGAAAACAAGAGATTTTTTTGTTTTATTACAGTATCACAGTATGAATGTGATTCTTAGGTTTGTATATATTTAAGCTGTCACAATGTAAAGTGGTTAAAAGTTTTAAAGTTTTGGGCTAGCATTTCCCTTTAGTTGTACTGCTGTTATACTATTATCCTCATTTAGAAAATTTGTGTTTATTTGTAAAAAATAACTGAGAACTAAGTTCCTCATTTGGTAAATTATTATACTGGATATATTCCATTCTTCTCTTTTTGGGGTAAGTAATGGAGCTGTGGTGAGAGTACTGCAATCTGCTGCAGACTACAGAAAAAATTCCCATCTGATAAAAGATGTTTGTTCTCCAGTTATATCATCAGATTGTGGGATCACATGACTGAGAATCAGGAAGAAATCAAGGTATGATTTATAAGCTAAAAAACAAAATGACTAAATATAGGACTTTGTTACTGGATAACATGCATTTCAAAAAATGTGTAAATAGAAACCAGGTTGAGAAGGGCATAAGAGTATATAAATATACCAATGGAGTAGAACCTAGTACTTAGTTTCCCAAGGAATTGTTGGAAATGTTTAATAACTGCGGCATTACTATTGTTAAAGCTATTGTTAAGAATAATGAGAAACTGCCAAGGCCCAAGAGGTGCAAGTGCACTTGCACCCCTGGAATCGGCTACGGCTAGATAATTAAAAAAAAAGTTTTTTTTTTTTTTTTACGCACATTCTCCTTTAAGAAGGAGTCCAAATAGTCCAGTCGCAGGCGTGCTGACATCATCGTTGTCAGTTTAAGGTTTGTGAGCGGGAACTAGCAAGCGGCAGCACTTTCAGGAAGATGGGACCTGACACTTAGGTGTGTGAAACGGAAGATGGGAGCGGGACCGGACACTTAGCAGAAACAAACAGAAGGAAGATCGGGCACTTTCAGGTAGTGTGTGTGGAAACGAACAGAAGGAAGATGGGGCACTTTCAGAGGTGTGTGTGTGTGTGTGTGTGTGTGTGTGTGTGTGTGTGTGTGTGTGTGTGTGTGTGTGTGTGTGTGTGTGTGTGTGTAATGCCCCAGGTGTACATGGTGGTGGGTAGTGAATAAGGCTTGAACCCTGTACCTTGGGCCCAAGTGGCAAGAGCCTGAATTCCCTACCCACCACCATTTGTGAAAATGTTGCAGGATTTTCCCTCATACTTTTTCTGTTCCTCATAAAATCTGTGGTTTCTGCATTTGTGTCCTTGTTGCCTGACAGCTACATGTTCTCTGGTTTTATTCTTGGCTGTCTGGAGTGTTTCTCCCTGGGCCTCTGCTAAAACTTAGCTTTTTTTTTTTTTTTTTTTTTTCAAAGTCAGACTTTCCTGGTTAACAAAAGTTAAAAAAAATGGACACTTGTCAGACTTCATATTCTTCAGAAAGTGTATGTTAACAAAAGCTTTTATTCTAGCAATTTTCTAAGTGTACAAGATGGATATTTGAAATGTATCCCTGTGTTTGGGACTGTATCCCCCCCCCCATTATTGGCTTTGTCCAGGTTTTGTGCTAGGGTTGAGAGTTATGGTAAGAACTGAATTCACTGAATATGTTTGAGGGCTGTATTCACCCAGTATTGGCTTTGTTCAGGTATTTATTGGCTTCATCCAGGTTTTTGCTAATGTTGAGAGCTATGGTAAGAACTGATTTCACTGAATATGTGTGGGGCTATATTCTCCCATTACTGGCTTTGTCCGGGTGTTATTTGCTAAGAGGTTGAGAGCTATGGTGAGAACTGAATTCACTGAATGTTTGGTGGTTGTAGTAATCACCCATTATTGGCTTTGTTCAGGTCTTTTGTGCTAAGAGGCTGACAGCTGTGCTATGGTGAGAACTGAATTCACTAAATGGTAGCTATTTAAGTTTCAGTCTTCCTCTTTCACAAAACAGTTTATTTGGCGTAGTGGTATGTTGCTCTGACTGTTTTGCACGGGGTCCCCTGGGTTCAAGACGTGGCAGTGAAATGTATGGTGGTAACGCAGCATTTTATTCTATCAACTTTCAAACATTATACAAGCAATGTTTAAAATGTGTCCCTAGTTTTGGCCTTTTGTCCCCCGCCCCAATAAATTTTGGCTTTTTCCAGATTTCTTGTGCTGAAAAGTTCAGAGATACAGCTGGGTGTCGGAGTAGATTTTACAAGGAGCTGAGAGCTGCAGGGGAGCAAAAGTTTAGTGCTGCTTGTGTTTAGTCTGCTTGCATTGTTAATAGCACAACAGATAGTGTACTTGCTTTAGATGCTGAAGGCTGTGGGTTCTACTCCCACAGTAGGTAAATGCATTGCTGATGCTGTATTGTGTTGTAAAGGGGTGGATGCTGCAGTCTTTTGGCAAAGATACCTAGTAACTATGAACCTGTTAACAGTTTGCTATCCATTCCCTATTGCGGTATTACTAGCTTTTCATTTTTTATTGCATGCAACAAAAGCAATTTATTCTTCAAGAGTAACAGGCACTTTATTTGTAGATTAAACAATGACATATAAAGTGTTTGCTAGCAGCAACCTCTTTATTAGTTACAAATTTTTCAATGTGGAGTTTACTACTTCAGAGATTGTGTATATTTTTACTGATACTGGTGGACTTGAGTAGACTTTTATGATGGAAATGTTCTGAATTGGGCAGTTTTGTCATTAGTGGATGCTTTTGTTTCATTGTTTACTGGAAAAATGTTCAAAACAATAAATTTAAAATGCCCTCTAACAACTGTACTGTATTGTACAAGGAATATAATGTAATACAGTCAGGAAGGTGTATCAAGAGCATGTGTATGTTATGTTCGAGGGGCCTATGATTTTGTAGACAGCCCAGAGTTAATATTTGCCATTGGCAAAATGTATTTTCTCTGAAAGTGGGTTTCAGTGCTGTTTCAATGCATGAGTTTCAAGAGCAGAGAAGTTTTAATGTTGGTCTATTTTCATTGTGAGACTGCATTGCTTTAACAGATATGTATTAGGGTTTGTGCTGTAAAATGCAAAATAAAACTTTCAAATGAAATCCTAAATCATCAGAAGTGAAGCAGTATGCACATTAGTGTTTATGATAAATGGGACATTGGAATGGCTGCAGGGGAGGCTCCATTTGACCATGATTTTTGAGGGGTAGCAAGCTCAGACAGCCCGGTTGAACTATACCTCTCAGTTGTCCATATCTTTGCAGAATGAATAGATATTTGCTGCTTATTTTTGGTTTGTTCTCAAATTTGTGATTTTCTAGCAAATCATTTAGGAATGAAGCCATTAAATGACAGACATTGAGTTTCAGATGTCATAACCTTCAGAAAAATGCATGCTAATGCAAGACTGTCTTTACGTTTATACAAGAGCAATTTTTAGTAGTGTTTGTATGTTCCCCAATATATTTGGCCTTGTTCAGATTTCCTGCATTAAGAGGTTGAGAGGTGCGTGCAAATCACTTTGTAGATTAGGAATATCCAAACATCTCAATTGTCCCCAATTCTGGCTCAAAATGTTGCTCTCCCTAATAATCCCTCCTCCAAAATGGCAATTTTGGAAGAAAATGTGGAGGGTTTACAATTATATATAACTGTAATGATCACTTATAGATTACCTTTATTTCAGAAATGCATGTGGATGCTCTTATTTTGTTAGCTGCTTCAAGTTAACTGTTAATATTAAAAGGTGTCCCTTTTTGACAGGTATTTTGCATCACATTTTGGTCCGTTTTCATAAAATTGTGTTTTTCTGGCAAATTAGTGGCAAGTCATTAAAGATTGAAGTTAGAAAATAATGGCAGACATTTGAGTTTCAGATTTCATACCCTTCAGAAAACTTGTACTAATGCAAGATCTACCTGTTCTATTTAAGTTATAAGAGCAATATTTAAAAATTGGCCTTATTTTTGGGTTTGTCACACTTCTAGTTCTATGTATGGCTTTGTCCAGATTTCTTGCTCTGAAGTTGAGAGGTATGAGTGTCAGAGCCATCACTGTCAGCCAGAGACATTTCAAATTGTGACATACTTATTGCCAGAGACATTTCAAATTGTGACATACTTATTGCACCCCACTCTCCCCATTGTAGTGGCTCTGGATGTGTCCATGGAAGGCAAGGAGCAGTTATGCAGTGTAAATGTGCAGAGTATTCCCCCATCCAAAGTAGATCACAAATACGACCGTGGCTTTTCATCTGTCCTTGATTTTGCAAAATGTTCTGGTTTTCTATCAGATTTTGTACTGTTGATTTATGCTTCTTATTCTGGAACTGTATGCTGTCACAGTGCCCTGTTACTCTGTTTAAGTAGCCATGGTTTAATGAACATCAGGTAAGCTTGTCGGAGATTGTAAGATGCAAGTAAGCTTTAGTAAGCTTGTCGGATATTGTAAGATGCAAGTAAGCTTTAGTAAGTATATTGTTAAAGAATTACCAGCATTGAAAGCCTTTTCGTTGTTGCCATGCAGAGAATATTTACATGACTAGATAATGTATAAGCCTTGGGTATTGAAATGCATATGACAGTTTTATTTATTTTATTTGCAGTTGGTTTGCCAGGATAGTCCATTGGGCCAAATGAACCCATTTTCAATGGAGTCCTGGGGAGAAAAGCTCCAAAACTAAGTAGGTTATTAATAGATATACAAATTATACAATTACACAGAAGTTAATCATACAAGAAATAACAATTTGAAAATAATACAACTAGAGCGAGTACAATCTAGTGATGAAATTAATAGGTAATACAGACTAAAGGGAAATTTAGCACAAAAGCACTGAGAAATAACATATTTGGAAGCATTTCATGACAATATTGAGGAATAATAACATATTAGGAAGCAATGCACAAAAGTACTGAGAAGCAATACTTGGGAAGTGTGGCCTAGTATATTCTTTCTGATTATTCTAGGAATAATAATATGTATGAGTTAGGGTGGGTAATTAGGAAAGTTGCAGGAGGAAACAGAGGAAGAAAGAAGATGGAGTTTGCAAGTGTTATGTGGTGTGGGAGCAAGAGCATTCCCACTGGGATACTAGATGTGAGTGAAGAGATCTTTTAAATATAAAATGGTTGGGGGTGGTGCGAATGGAAGGTGGTAGGGAGTTCCAAAGGCATGCAAGGAGAAGATTTTTGCCTGGGGGACTAGTTGGTTTATATACTTCTAATAGATTTTGATTGTTGGATCTTGATACTCTTGCAGGAAGGTGCATTTTAAAGGCTGATGAAAGGGAGGGACAAAGGGAGGGGTTGAAAATGAGCTTATGTGCAAGATTTAGTTGAGTATATGTGAGAACTGGGTAGCTCTAGCCATTTTTAGTTTTTGGAGAGAGGAACAGTGGTGGGTGGAGGACTTGTGGTTGGTAGCGAACTTGGCAATTTTGTTGTAGCAAGAGGAAAGTTGTGTTGGAGGTCTGTAGATTAGTTAGGAGTGGAGCTCCATAGAGAAGGGAGAGGATAAGAAATGAGGTAGAGGGTGATTTGGTAGCAGGTGTAAGGTAATGATTTTGTCGGTAAAGCATACCGGGTTTTCTTGATATTTAACTGTAGGTGGGAGTTGAATTTGAGCTGGTATCAATTTGGACCCCAAGTAACTTGGTCTCTGACACCAGTTCCAGGAGTAGATTATTTTGTCTAGAGATGTGGAATGTGTTTATATTGAAAGAAGTTGCCTTAGAGGGGATGAATAACATTAATTTGGTTTTGGAGGCATTGAGTGCTAGGTGATTCCTTTTCATCCATTGCTCAGTTGTTGTAAAAGCATCTTGAGTCAGTTTTAGGTGTGAGGGATAGAGGTGGCAGCGCAGATAATAGCAGAATCATCGGCATATTGGATGATGTCTGAGAATGGGATAGAGTTGGAAATCATTTATAAATATATTTAAGAGAAGGGGACTCGGTATAGAGCCCCGGGGTACCCCAGTAGGAGTATTTAGAAATGAGGAGGTGGCCTTTTCCATTTGACTGCTTGAGATCTGTTAGATAAGTAGCTGGAGAACCAGTTCAAGGAGGAGGGAGATGGGTAAAGTTTAGTTAGTAGCAGGCTGTGAGAGTGTGTCAAAGGCCTTAGAGAGGTCGAGTAGTAGGGTAGAAACAATTTGGCCAGAGTCGCAGGCTTTATTTACAGTTTCAAGGAAGGAGAGGAGGGCGGTCATAATGCTATGATGTGGTCTGACTCCATGTGTGGGAGTTAGTAGGTGATTATCTAAGAGATGTGGAAGGAGTTGTAGTTGGATACACTTTTCTAGGAGTTTAGAGATGGAGGACAGAATAGCGATGGGGCGGAAATTAGTAACATTGTTGTTGTTGCCACCTTTTATGTAGAGGTATGATAAAGGCCCTTTTCCAGACTTGGGGTACTATACATTCTTGGATAGAGCAGTTGATTAAAATGCTAATAGGGTAAGCGATTGCTTCAGCAGCTTTGCCAAGAAAGTAAGAAGGGATGTTATCAGGAGCATTGGTGCATGGCTTCAGTTTCATAAGGAATTTCTTTATAGTAGAAGTTGGGTATAGGTTTAAATGAGAAAAAAGGAGTGTGAAGAGGGAGAATTAGGGGCAGATGGAGCTGATGAAGTAGTAGGAGGAGTGGAGCGATGGGAGTTAGTAGATGGGAATGAGGAAGTAGTAGCAGTGTAGTGGTGTTAGAGAAAGATGGCGTTGATTTGGAAATGGATTCAATGAAAAGAGTTAAATTGGGTAGCCAAGTCTTGGTCAGGAGCGTTTGGGTCTGGGGTAGGGGTATCTGGTTTGCTGGGGTTAAGTAGAGTAGAGATACCTTTCCAAAATTTCTGAGGGTTTGATTTTATTATTTTGAAGTGTGGAAAAGTAGTTTTGTCGGTCTAAGATTATGAGCTTTTTTACCTTATTTCGAAGTATTTTATATTCATTGTAATAAAAGGACAGGATTACAGTATTTTCAGAAGCTCATTACATTTTATTGCAGACCAGTGTCTTATAGCAGTGTCTGTGTGTTAGTACAGTTGTAGTTGGGTCAGGGTGGCTTTAATGGTATATGGTAAATAAGCATTGCTACCTTATTTAAAAGCCAAGCCCTGCAACAACTAGCTCCACACTGAAGTCAAAACACAATAGCTCTGGTGGGTAAATGTACTCTGTAGTAATCAAAAAAGGCAAATGTTTAAAATAACTACAGCTTATGTGCAAACACAATAGGTAGTGATAAAACAATGCTCTGCTAAAAATGCTTTAATGCTCCACAATGCTGAGCTGCAGATCAGTTATCACTTGCTACCAGGATTTCACCCACTTCAGCTCAAGCACGGTGCCGTTCAGTGCAACCTTCCCAGAACTAATTTGACTGACCAGAATTATTTGGTGTGTGTATTAGAGGGAGGTAGCATACCCCTCAGCTGTCCAGATTTTTGCCCCATATTCCTCCTAAAAAGGATTGAAGTTGCTAAATGAGACATTTCAGTTTTAGATGTCATGTCATTTAGAAAAATGCATACCAACACAAATCCTGTTACTCTTGCAATTTTCTAAGTTTCTGAGAGCCATATTTATAATCTGTCCCTATTTATTTTAGGCTTTGTCCAGATTTCTTGCACTAAGGTTGAGGCCTTGAGGGTATGGTATGTTTGTGAGAAAGTGAAATGCCCAAGTTAGAGTTAACAGGTGGAATTTTCAAGTGCATTTTCAAGGAACTGTGAGTTTTAAGGGAAGCTAAGTTCACTGCTGCTCATGCCAAGTTTATTTACAATGTGCAACTGTTTTGTTTAGCAAATGGTATCTCTATTGTGGTATAACATTTTAAAGCTATGTTAGTAGCACCACAAGTAGAATACTTGCATCTTAATGTAAAGGCTTGAGGTTCTATTCCTACAGCATATACATTTGTATGTTGCAGTCCTCAGGATGCCCTCCTTTGGATGAGATGCCTAATAACTATGAACCTGTTTTTCAGCTTGTCATCCATTTTCTATTGCAATATACCAGATTACCATTTTTTTTAATTTAACATAGGCAATTTATTCTTTGACGGCAACAGGCACTGAATTTGTAAATGAAACACTGAAATATACAGCAACAACATCTTCATTAGTTTCAGATATCTTTAATGTGGAATTATTCAGATTACTTTTACTTCAGCAGAGTCACTCAAACAAGTGCTGCTGTATAATACAAGGGATATAATTCAATTATATATTATAATTAATACAATCAGGTAAATCTAATAACTTTTGCATGGCCCTAACGGTGTGCAAGGAGCCTATTGCTTGAAAACAGTTCAAAGGTAAATAACCTGCCACTGGCCAGATGCATTTTCTTTGAATGTGGGTTTCAATGCTGTTTCATTGAATGTGAGTTTCAAAAGTAGAGAAGCTTTAATGCCAAGTCTGTTTTCATTGTAAGACTATTGCTTTGTTTAGGTTTAGTAAATGTCTCAGTGTTTGGGCTATAATGTTTGAAATAAAAGTTGTAAATTAAATCCAACTGCCTGTAATCATTGTAGAACTAAAGCATAAAACAGTATGCACACAGATTTGAACAGTGTCTACAGTAAATGGGGAGAAATAGCCAAGTGATGGGACACTGGAATGGCTGTGTGGGCGGGGCTTGGGTGGGTGGACTTGGGCGGGGCTGTGTTGGCAGGGGGCGGGGTGAGCTATGTGGGTGGGGCTCTGGGTTTGCACCCCCCTGCAAAAAATCCTGCGGGCTCCCTTGGAAACTGCCTATCTACAATGAAATCATGCAGCTTAACAATTTATAATTTTTATTGTTTACCATAGAAGAACAGAAAAAGAAATACTTCTTAGTTCTAAAGTACATTGATTATAAAATAAACAAATTAAAAAAGCAAAAAGCAGCTTAACTTCGGAGAGATAAAAAGGAGTATTTTGAAGGGAAAGCCTATCAACCACCTCATCTTTTTAAGAAATAGTCACTAGTCAACATTCACGCAGCCAGGTTGACAGCTCCAGAAACTCACTTTCAGGGTGATGGGGGTCAACAATTTTAAGGAAATAACAATGATAGCATCCGGTTTAACCTTCAGGACCCTCCTCCCTTTAAGGAGGTCAGACTGACTAAGGAACAGGGAAATGAGGGAGCAAATGTAGGGGATTTACTACAGGGAAAAACAACAGTCAAAGGAGAGGAAGGGGCAGAAGGGGTAAAGGAAGGAACTAGATAATTTGAGTGAAAATGTTAACTCTGAACAAATTACCTGTGATGGAAACATTTGAAGTTTAAATAAATTCAATATTTACAATTACAGTGGTTTGGAGTTAACCCCAGTCCACTTTACACTAACCTCCAAGGGATTTACCTTTGTCCCCACTTATAAGACTGATTTAAGTGGGGTTTTAATAGACCTCAGACTGTTTCTGAGGAAAGTGAATCTTTCTATTATGTTTAAGGATCAAAAGAATGAGGTCATTATGTTTAAGAAGAAGAGTATGTACAACCCTCCCCTACATACATTTTAGCAAATATTGAAACCTCAGTGGAGCATGACATCAGACCAAACTTAAACAAGAGAAAAAGAACTTATTTTAATCTTCAGCAAGATGAGAGGATAGTTCTTAATGAGCTTAAGGCTAACAAGGAAGTGAGAATTATGAAACCAGACAAGGGTAGAGGGCTGATCATAATGAATTCCTGTGTGTATTCAGGCAAAATGTTGGAATTGCTTAATAGTAACTCCAGGTAGAAACAGGTGTCCAAAAATGAAATAAATGTAGCCTACAGGAACATTGACTTGATCTTGGAAGGCAACTTGTTGCAGAAGACTATTGACAGGAACCTTTTTGAATTTTTAAGCAACCCTAGGCAATTTATACCCTCCATCTTTGGTATACCCAAGGTCCACAAAAACCTTAATGATCCACCCCTCAGACCTATTGTAGCAGCTTCAGGCTCAAAAATATATTCCATAGCAGTATATGTAGATAGGAAACTAAATTTTATACCACCTTTAAACCATCACCTTTTGGTGGACTTATGGGATTGTTTGGCAAAAATCTCATGTCAGTTTTATGACCCTGGTGTGTTGTTTGTTGCAATTGATATCCAAGATTTGTTTTCAATGATACCTCATTCAACTGTTTTAGAATGGGTGTCTGTAGTCATTACTAGAAA
Source organism: Protopterus annectens (assembly GCF_019279795.1). Classification (NCBI taxonomy): domain Eukaryota; kingdom Metazoa; phylum Chordata; order Ceratodontiformes; family Protopteridae; genus Protopterus; species Protopterus annectens. The sequence continues at coordinate 1,366,647,093 of NC_056725.1, forward strand.
CAAATATTTACCTAACATTGAGTTGTGGTTAGTTATGGAAATGTTAGACCTAGTGTTAGAAAATAATTTTGTTTTCTATGAAGGTGAGTACTATAAACAGATCAGTGGCATTGCCATGGGAGCAGAAAGTGCTCCCTTGTTTGCAAATTTGGTTTTACTGAACTGGGAGCAGAATTATGTGTTCAGTTCTATTTTTGGATGATATTTTTGTTCTTTGGAGAGGGGATGAACTGGATGATTTTATCACCTAGATAAACCAGACCATAGAATTTTTGAGATTCACTTACAATGCTGGAACAGAGGAAACAAATTTCTTGGATGAGGAATTAATGAAAGATTTGGTTAACCACAAATTTAAATCTAAGTTTTATAGGAAGAGAAACTTTACTAATTCCTGTCTATATTATAAAAGTAATCATCCCTTCCATCAGAAGAGAAGTATCATTACAGGGCAAATGGTACACATCGCCCATATGACATCTAATGTCGAACACTTAGAACAAAAACTTAATTTTGTGGCCCAGATGTTTATTGCATGGGGTTATCCAGATCCCATGGTTTATAATGTGAGAGAGGAAACTGAAAGGGGTTGGGGTACCAAATATATTCCATTGCTTGGTTTCTCTGATTTAGTTGACAGGCATAACAAAGAGGGCAATGGCAGCTCCACTACATAGGACCTGCAGCCCTTAGATGGTGAGGGTATTATCCCAAGTGCACCAAATGAGGATTACGCAAGGTCCTTGACCCTTAAGTATGTTTCTGACACCAAGGAAATTAAACGAATCATACAGAAATACTGGCATATTTTCTCCACAATGCCTAACAGACCTGATGTTTTCTCCAGGCCCCTACTTTTTGGCTACAAAAGAGGGTCTGATATTAAAAACTTATTTGAAGGGACTTCTATGAAGCAGAATGGCAGTATCCCTCCTAAGAAAATGGGGACCTACAAGTGTGGAATGTTCAACCAATGTAAATATATGGCCCACAGACAAGAAATCCGTATAAGTACTATACAGACCCCTCTAGCTAAGAAGTATTTTAATTGTACATCAAAAGAGGTGGTGTACTTAGCATTCTGTCAAGTGTGTTCAGCCTACTATGTGGGAAAATGGAGAGACTATTAAAAACTAGGGTCTATGAACATTATTACAAAGTTTCCCACTGTATGGAAACCGTAGCACTTTACAAGCATTTGAAAGAATGTCCCGGTGGGGGATTTTTATTTTGGGTGTTAGAACAGGTTGAATCAAGCCCAAGGGGTGGAACATGAGAAACCCTACTTGAGTACCCTGGCTTGTTATGGCAACTGTGGTGAAACGCAGGGACACTCCCAGGGCTAAATGGGCAGCTTTCACTAGGGCCTGCATTAAAAATGAGGGCTGCTAAATTATAATGAAAATGTGTACAAACAAATACGTGAAATGATTTTAAAAATGAGTACAAAGTGTGTTTCCATGCCTTTTATAGCATACATTTTAAAACATTTGTTTTCATTTATATTACCTTATTGGGAAGTTTGCATCAATTCTAATAAGATTACTTTTGTTAAGGAGAAAAATGATGCAATTTTTAAGGGCAGGAAATGGTGTAATTTTCAAAAGCAGGAAATGATGTTTTATGCCTGTATAATGTTTAGTATTAATTTAGTGGAAAAAAAGACCCCAGGATTCAGCAAGCTCTGCACGGCGTGCAGGAATAATGTAAGAGCTGCTGCAGGCAATATGGGTAATGTTAGATCCAGGAATGAGCTCCCGGGACTTGCACGTTTTAGTGCACTCCTGCACAATTCCTGCATGGACACAGCCCCTGCATGCTAATTACATAATTTGCTGGTGAAAACCATGCAAATGAGCTAAATTAGCAATCCAGAAAGCAGGCAGGCGTCCGTGCAGGAAAAGTGTAGACTGCATAAATGTATTCAGCCAGTAGCTGAATACATTTCTGCAAACTACAAAACAGAGGTATGACAGCTCATAAAAATACATGTATAAGAAGGGTTAGGTATGCCAAACACCAAGTATATGGCCATAGGCATGAAAATTAGTTGCAAAATTATAAAACAATAACTTTTTTTTTGGCCTATTTCGGATGTTTAAGCATATGGCAGTGGTGCGCAAACAGGATCAGCTGAAAATAATAAATAAAAGCTGGAAATAAGCTTTTAAACCAAAATAATAATTTTGCCATAATAGTCAATGGCATGCATAACACAACAAGACCATGGAATAATGGTTGCTAAGGAGGAAGGCTGAGTGTCGGTTTTGTAACCATGCATTAGCAGTCAATCCTATGTAAATGAGGGCAATGATACTGAATCACAGATTTGCCCGCAGTGCTAGCTTCCACCCAACCATGTAGGTGCAGTAATACCATGGTGTAAGCCTAAGAGCTAGATGACTTCATAAGGGGGTCTGTCATGCATGCTGTAAGGTTATTGGAGCTCTGTGGCCTGTGTTTGCCCTTAGCTAAGCACAGCTAAGAAAGGGTGTGTGTGTCTGAAGCTGCCTAGCAGTATTTACATTGCCTAAACATGTGTGCATGCCACACACTGGGTTTTAAACAAAAAAATAAATAAATAAACCAGGAAATAGCAGCTCCATTCATGTCAGAGCACTGGGTTTGCATGGCACGTCTCAGGGCTTAAACAGGAAGGCAATAGGAAGGGAAAACAGCAGTAGGAAGGCAATCAAGGAGAACTAGCATAGCTGGCAGGTGAAATGTATCTGAATCTGCCAATTACACAGGCAGCAGCCCAGCACACTACTATAAACTATGCAAACACCTTTCCCTCTTTTTTTCCCCACAAACTCTACATGACTGTTGTACACAAATGGAGAAATTTTACCTAACAAAAGCAACAAAATGATAGAGGCTGCTTTTGCTCTCATACATCAATATGTGGAAGAGGCTGAGGGTGGTGAGGATGTGAATGCTGATGACCAACCCACAGTGAGGAGAAGGAGAAGAATGTGCAGACCCAGGGTAACCTACCAGGGGCTACATGAGCTGGAGATAGTGGAGCGCTATAGGGTGGACAGGGACCTCCTACAGCAAATTGTTGAGCTGTGTCGGCCATGCCTCACACACAGAACCAACAGAGGGGAACCCATCCCAGTGGATATCAAGGTATGTGTAGGATTAAGAATACTAGCCACAGGTACCTTCCAGAGACCAATGGCACACACATACACATCAAAGCATCACCCAATGAGTGGGGTAGGGTCTACATAAATCACAAGGGCTTCCCCTCCATCAACTGCCAGATCATGTGCGATGCCCAGGGCATTAAAATGAATGTGTGTGCTGGCAGCCCTGGAAGCTATCACAACTCCCACATCTGGCATATGATGCAGCTGTACCAGAGATTTGCCAGTGGGGACATCCCATATGGCCACCTAGTGGGGAATGCTGGTTATGCACTGGAGCAGTGGCTGATGACACCCATCAGAAATGCATACACACCCGAACAAGAACTCCATAATGAGGCACATGTACAAACCAGAATCATAAGAGCATGTGGTTGGGATGTTCAAGTCACGGTTCCAGTTTCTAGACATATCCGGTGGAGTCTTGCAGTACTCTCCAGCTACATGTACCCAAATTTTCATTGTATGTGCCATGTTACACAATATGATCCTGTGGAAACAGGTGAAGCAAGAACACCACGGGGCAGGGCCACACAGCCCCCCACCATTGCCAAGGCCAGCACAGGCACAGACTGACTCGGAGGAGGAACAACCTGAGCCTGCCCCTGTAGGCAAAAGGAGGCATGCCCAGTATGCCCAGGCCTTGGCAAAAAGGCTACACATACACTGACATGGTAGGAACCCAGGGAATAACACCTCTCTATGACTCACACATACAGTAAAAGGGATGCCAAACATGACACTACCTGTGCTTAACCATGCATGGGGAGAGTACTATGTACATGTGACAAAGTCAGCCCTCCAGCACCATCCTCAATACTGGCACAGCCACAAGGTAAGTCACTCTCCCTATCAATTGCTGAATGGACTAGTATGTTCTGCTACTTGTATCTATGGTATGGATGTGAGCATGCAAGGGAATCAGGTGGCTGAATGGGATGGCAGCTGATAGTAGACACCTATATGGGCAGCATTAAATTCATAACAAATACTGGTGTCAACATATTAGGCAGTACTAGACAAGGTGACAAATCCCACTGCAGGACATGTGGTGGGCCAAATGTGTGTCCATAGGGCACACACATGCATGTCAGTGAGGCTCACATAGCCAAGAAAAGTCTCAGCCAGCAGGACAGGTGTAGATGACCACAAAGAAAGGCTGTGCTAAGGCCTCTGGTTGATGGCAATGGAGAACAGCCCCCCTCCAGACCTACACAGACAGACTACAACAGGTCAGGCAGTTGGATGTTAGTTCTGAAGAGTAAGAAGTATGAAACTGAAATGTAGGTCAATAAAACCTAAGATCTGTACTACACTGATATGCCACTAGTCTGCATGATAGGTCAGAATACAGAATGAAATAGAAACCAACAGAGTACCTGAAATACCAGTACAGTCATAGCAAATGTTTACAGTTGTCAGGTGTGCCCCCCAATCCTATGTAGAAATGTAGTAACATGTACATGTGGGTATAATCACAGTGGAGCACAGATTTCCTGAGCTGGCCAAATTAGCAGGATAGATTGTTGCATGTGTACAATATACAGGGCTCTGTGTGTTAGGTTGTTGTGTGTTGTACATTGTGTGTAAGTGATTAGCATGTAGGCATGGAGGGTTGTGCCCTGGTGGCCTATGGCCAGTACTGTTGATAACAGGGCCAAGTTCTGACAACTGCAGTGCCAAACACAATGCATTCCAGCAAAATCCAATCCAGCAGTTATCCATACTAATTGTTTGGATGTAATATCTGTCACCATCTGAAAGATGGACATGGCATGAATGCAGGCCCAGACATACACACAGTGCACAGGTGGAAGTACCCTAGACAGAGAGTGTATAAAATGTTACTGTCAAATGGACACACCTTTGGAATTATACATACAGGTTAGCAGCACATTAGTTGTCTGTGTAGTATGGAATACTGATGTATTCTGGCCAAACACTGGTAGACCATAAAAGGCACAGTTATGAAGTACTGAGAAGCCATGGATGTCCCCGCACAAGCCAGCATAAGGGGAATGCCCCACGTATATCTGTCAGTCAGCTGCAAGAAGCTTCAATAGCACACATGCACTCAGCTCACCCCACCATCAGCCACAGGTTCATCACAGGTCATATCCCTGCTATTGGGAATGAGTACAATATGGCCCCCACTTCTGTATGGGGATACCCACAGAATGCAGCATGCTGAAAAGATGTCCCATGCAGGTGTGTCCCTAGCTGTAAGCAGCACCCTTCCAGAATCCACACCAATGGATTAATATGGACAGAAACTATTGCCATTAACACCTTGCACACCTACCCTATCACCCCAGGGGAATCCAGTGGCTTGCAGCATGGCACTGCAGGAGTGACAGAAGGCACTGGCCTGCTACAGATGACCTGCATCACTATTATTATGCCTTTCAGTATACAGTCCCTCTGCCATTAGAGCATCGCAACCAGCAATAAGGTGTATAACTGTTTCCAACTCGGTTCCACAAAACCTACATATGTCTGTTTCTCCCACATGTTCAATGGACATAGTAAACCAGCATGTATGCAGCCCACTATCTTGGGCTGCCAATATTAACCTTTCATTTTTTGATGTAAATTCATCTCTCCTTAACCATTCCTGCGTTCGTTCTTGATCAACATGAGGCTCTTCCAGACGTTTTTTATACTTGCAACTATATTTATGTTTTTTCCACATTTCTTGCCTTCTCATCTGATCCTTCACCTTATATTCTTTCTTTTCTTTTTTAGCACATTCAGTTGCTGCCTGGTTTTTATTCACTTCTGGTTTGATTTCCATTCCTGCTTGACGTCGATATGCTTCTGCTAAATTAAGCAGAGATGTCATCTTAGATTTATTCTCCTCATGTTTCAAAACTTTCACCACATTTGGATCTTGTGAGGTCAATAGATATGTGTGGAGTCCCATGATAGGTTCATAGGTTCATAGGTTGGTACTAGGCTATCAGCCCTAGGGCCTATACAAGCCTAGCCATAACAATTCCCTGGCTATTTCTTCCCACACTATTTACTTCCCTGGACCCCTGTCTAGCAGGGCGACTGACGTGATCCCCATGGTGAATTTCCTTTCTCCCATCCAATCGTCAAGGTCCCTTTTGAAGAGGGCCAAAGAGGCACTTTACTTGACATATATGGGCAATCTATTCCAGAGTCTGGGGAGTCTCTGGGTCAGGAACCTATCCATCCAGCATGTTTTGTTTATTGTGATGACAAGGTTTAGATGCCTGGAGCATGTGGCTCTGAGGGATTGGGATTTCTTTAAGTGTAGCATGTCCAACAGCTCTGGGTTTGACATGGCCTTGTATGTTAAGCAGAGATCGCCTCTGAGTAGACGATATGCGACAGAGTATAGCTGGAGTTTTTTAAGGCGGTCAGCATAGGGCATCTGCTTTAGGCCTGTGATTCTTTTAGAGAGGTATTTCTGTGGCCTTTTCAGTTGTTGCAGATGTCCTGAGAGGTACATACCAAATGTGGTGTTGTATTCTATAATGGGTCTAATGAGGGATGAGTACAGTGGGACAATTACCTCCTTTTTTCTGGATGAAGCCCTTAGTGATGAGGTGTGCCGCATAGAAGGATTTCCTGACTGTTATGGCAATGTGGTTATCGAAGGTGAGACCACTGTCCACCTGTGTCCCTACATCTCTTATCACACTTTCGATGTTTAGTTTACTGCCACCTGCATGGTAATTCATGGGTACATGTTTTTTCCCAAAGGGGATAACTATAGATTTCTTGGCATTGAGCTTGAGCCCATGGCTCTGGCACCAAGCATATGTTTCTGTAAGGCCCTTTTGTAGAGTATCCACATCATTTGGGGATTCAATAATGGCTCCCAGTTTGCAGTCATCTGCGAACTTTGTTAGCCAGAGTCCCTTGTTTTGGCCTGTATTTCAGAGAAGTAGATGCCAAACAAGAGTGGTCCCAGGACTGAACCCTGAAGTACTCCACTTGTCACTTGTCTGGAGCTGGATTTGGAGTCGGCTACTTTTACAGTGTGGGTTCTTTCAGTAAGCCAGTAAGCAACCCATTGGGTGACGTAGGGATTAATGCCCAGCTTAGTAAGTTTATCTATGATTCCAGAGTGGGGGATGGTGTCAAAGGCTTTGGCAAGGTCTAGATAGGCTGTGTGGACCACCTTACCCTTGTCCATGGCTCTGGAGACTGACTCCAAGAAGTCAATCAGGTTCAGGAGACAAGATTGGTCCTTCACGAACCCAAACTGGCTGGCGTCCAGTGTTTGAAGGTTGTCAATGTCCTTGTTTATAAGTTCCATGATAATATGCTCCATGGCCTTGCAGATAAGGCTCATCAGACTGATGGGATGGTAGTTTCCAGGATTCAAGGTGAATTCCATCTTGTGGAGTGGGATAACTGTAGCTTTGCACCACTCAGTGGGCACGAAACCTGAGGTGAGGCTATGGTTAAACATGACACTTAAGTGAGGTGCCAGTTCATATTGTAGTTCATGTAGTACACAGCCCGGGATGTCATCTGGTCCCATGGATGCTGTATTCTTAGCTTTGGAGAGTGTGTTTTTTACCTGTGTGGCCGTTATTACCAGAATTTGGCAATCTTCCAGTATTGAGATGTGCCATTTAGGGGGTGAGAGGGGGGAGAAGTTGGCACTGAATCGAGCTACCAGGATATTGGCAATATCCTTGGGATCAGTATATTTAATGCCATTCTGTTGTAGCTCAGAGCAGATCTGAGCATTGCCATTTAGATTATTTACATAGTTATAGAATGCCTTGTGGTTGTCTTTGGAATCTTTGGCAATTTTATTTTCGTAACTAGCTTTGGAGGATTTTATGAGAGATCTCAGTTTCTTACTGAGGCTGGTAAGGGAGCTTTTTGCATCCTGGGATTTTCCTCAGATTGCAGATCTATACATGTAATCAATTTCAAGGAGGCCCATCCCTCCTTCAGAACGGGGGATATATAATCTTGGTATACACTGATTTTTATAAATCATTTGGTGAGCATGTGTCAGAAAAATATGTATTAATGTGTGTATTAGTAATATGCTTAGTGCATTTAGAGCTTGAAAAGGGTTAACACATTTATTCTATTTCATACTGCATAAATCTGTACAAACTGCAGATGCTTTCTGACCTTATATTGTTACCTAAAATCTTGCTTGTGCCTTGGAAATTTACTGAGAAGCAAATGATTCCTGCTTATGTTAGGAAAATAATGAATAGAACAATACTACTTGTATGAAACTTAGACAAGAAGTTCTGCTTGTGCTGTGAGAAAATACTCAGCTGTAGAAGCTATAGATAATTAGGACAAAGCCTGTTTGAAAATATGAACTGCAATCAGCATTTGCTTGTATCTGAGTTTATTTATTTTATTTTATTTTACATTTGTTGACCGGGATAGTCCGACTGGATACATGTCCATTTTCAGCGGAGGCCCGGGGAGAAAAGCTCCACAAGGTATGATACAATATAGTTACAAAAAAGTGAAATAGTAATACAGAATAAAAATAGCAGAAAGGAGAAATAGGAAAATACAAAATTACAAAATTACAAAATTACATACAATTTAGTTACTATAACCTAACAGTTTAACTAGGGTTCTTAGTGCAATTATTACAGTAGTGCAATAGAAAAAAATTTAGACAGAAATTAAAATATGGTTCCAGTGGTGAGCAGATAGTAGGTAACTGGATTAAGGGTCCCCTCTCAAGTTGTCCTATGGAGTAAGTGAAGCATCTATTTTACTGAGGGCATCTAATCTGGATGTATGCATGGGCAGAGCCATTTCGCCTTAAGATATTGTTTTAGAGTTTTTTTTAAATTGATCAAGGGAGGAAATTAGCCTAAGGTTGTTGGGGATGGCGTTCCATAACTTTCCAGTGGTGTTAGCAAAGAGAGCTACACCACCCATATTGTTGGATTTGGTGGTGTGGACAAGGTGTCTATTGGAGGAGCGAAGGCAGCTAAGATTGGAGTAAGGAATAATTATTGTACTCAGTGCCGGGGTTTTTTCAGGTTGTTTTAGGATTTTAAATGCTTCTGTGAGTTGGTTCAACTTGAGAAGATTGGGTAGTTCTAACCAGTCTAGTTTTTTCAGATTAAGGCAGTGATGTGTTCTAAAGGGCAATCCAGTTACAAATCTGGCTTTGTGATTATAAGAAGTAGAGAGTTTGTTCAATTCACATTTGTTTAGGTAAGAAAGAACAGGAGAGGCATATAGGAGAGTAGAAAGAAGGTGAGTACGGGCTATGGCTAGTTTGGCAAAAGGGGTAAGAAAGTTCTTTATTCTGTATAAGGATCCAAGTTTCTTATTTACAGTCTTAATAGTTTGATTGATATGCATGTCAAATCTAAGTTTCTTGTCAATGACAACTCCTAGTAGTTTTGTATAGGAGTCAGGTGAGATGATGGTACCATTATTGGATTGAATGGTGAGATGTGTGGGAGGAGTGGTAGGAGTGGGGAAAAGGAGAAGCAATTTGGTTTTGTTTGGGTTTAGGATGAGTTTACGCTCTGCAAGCCATTTCTCGACTGTAGTAAAGCAGAGTTGGGTGGCTACTTGTAACTTGGATACAGACACATCAGAACATATAAGGGTTGAGTCATCTGCATATTGGATACATGTGGCTTCGGGGATGACTGAGTGTAGTTCATTTATGAAGACTGAAAAAAGAAGGGGTCCTAGAATAGAGCCTTGGGGAACACCTATGGTATTAGGTAACAGGTGTGAAAGCTTATTGTGCCATTGGACTGCTTGTTGTCTTCCAGAGAGGTAAGCATGGAACCAATTGAGGGCTGAGCAATCTAGGTAAAGGGATTCCAATGTATGGAGAAGTAACTGGTGGTTTACCATGTCAAAGGCCTTTGACAGGTCCAGAAAGAGGGCAGAGGATATTTTTTTATTGTTCCGGTTTTGGTTAATTGTATCAGTAAAGGAGAGGAGAGCTGTGGTCGTACTATGGTGAGGTCTGAAACCATGCTGGGAATTGGTCAACAGATTGTTATGGGTAAGATAATGAATAAGTTGTTTATGGACACATCTTTCCATAATTTTGGCTAGCGGTGACAGTATAGCTATTGGTCTGTAATTTGATAATTCTGTGGAGGCACCACCTTTATGGAGTGGAATGACATAAGATATTTTCCATATAGAGGGGATTGTGGCCTCGGTTATGGCTCTATTGATTAGAATAGATATAGGGTAGGCTATAACATCTGCAGCTATTTGCAGGTATTCAGCCAGAAGTAGGTCTGCAGAGAGGGTAGTTGCTTTTAGTTTCTTCAGTAAGGCTCTGATAAAGGATGTAGGGATGGGCTGGAAGGTAAAATAGGGAAGTGATTTCACTGCAGTGTTTTTAAGAGAAGAGGAGGAGGGGGGTAGTTGGTTGGCTAAAGACTGAATAGTCTCAGTAAAGAAAGAATTGAAGTTATTTGCTATTTCTTCTGGGTTTTTGCCAATGAGTGTCCCAGGGGTAGGTGTTGTTGATTTGCCAGAATGGAGAAGGTTATTTAAACCTACCCAGAATTTCTGGGGGTTATTTTGGTGTTTATGTTGTAGGTGACAAAAGTAGTTTTTTTTGTCCAGGGTGATGGCTTTTTTCGTCTCATTTCTCAGCTGTTGGAATTTGATACGGTCTAAAGGTACCTTAGTAGTTCGCCATTCATCCCATGCCTTGTTTCTAAGTTTGATTTTGGTTTTGGACTCTCTTGTTAACCAGGGTGCTATCCGTACCTTAACTCTGACCTGTCGTTTAGGGGCATGATAGTCAAGAATCTTGAGGAATGTGTCAGAAAAGAGAGACACACCCTCTTCAAGGGGGAGGGAATTTAGCCTAGACCAGTTGCAGGATTTGAGTTCAGTTATGAATTTTGTTGAGTCAAAGTTTTTTTTTATTTCTGACAAGCCTGTGTATGGGCAGGGTTGTGCTAGAAATTTTATCTTTTCTTATGAATGTAACTAGATGATCACTAAGTTCATTTGGGAGAGTCCCAGTTGTATATTTATGGGTGTGACTGTTAGTATCCAGTCAAGAAGGCTCTCTTTTTGGTTTGCATTACCTAACCTAGTAGTAGAGGCTATGTTTTGGGAGAAACCATGCAGGTTTATAAGAATGGGATTTGTGTGTGATGAACATTGGGTCCAATCAATATTGACGTCACCTAGAACAATAGTTTCTTGAGGGTAATTGGTAGCTATCCAGTTGAGAGTATTCTCCAAAGTTTCTAAGTTTTTCCCGGGTGGGATATAGGTTACAATTAGATTAAGGCTTTTTTGGTTGTTTAAGCATAATTTTAGTGCTAGTGTTTCTGCATTTGAGACCTGAGGTGGTTGGATGGGATTCATAATGAGATTAAGCGTACTTCTGTACAAGACTGCTATTCCACCACCCCTTTTTTTATGCGATCAACCCTAACTATGTTATACCCAGGTGGAATGATCTCAGTGTCTTTAGTAGCTGGTTTGAGCCAGGTTTCTGATAAACACATAATGTCAGGGAGGTAGGTAGCTAACATTGCATGTAGATTATGTATCTTATTGTTTATACTTCTTATGTTTAGGTGGCAAATGAGAAGGGAATTAGTAGACCTGTGGGATAAGGTTAAGCTTGTAGAGTCAGGGGTAAGGGATGGGCCTGGATTCGGGTGTATGTCACCATCCTTAGTTATATTTTTCTTCAGGTGGTCTAGGAGTCTTAAGAGTTTAATAATTAATTTTAGCCCAATTTTTGACTTAGGTGATTTTGGAACTGTTTCAGCAAGATACAGGGTGTTAGTGGTTATTATTTTTGAGGGGTAAGAGAAAGGAGAGAGTTCAGCGGAAAGCAGATAAAGGGGGGTACTTGTTTGTTCCTTGGTGTAGTAGAAGCCTAAGAATTGTTGGTCTTCATATCTAGTTAGGATATAGGGGATAATTATGAATGGTAGAATAAGAGGGATAATATAGATCTTTGCCTTGGACATGGTAAATGGGAGGTAACTTTTCCTAAGTTGAACAAAACCTTATAAGAGTTCAATTGGATAATAGTTGGAGTAATGGAAGGCGGAGGAGATAACAGGGAGTTAATTAAGATTGGTTCTCGGGTTTAGGAGGTGTGGTTAGGTGGCTATAAATGTAGAGGTAGTGGGGGCGGGTGGGATAAGGGGGCAGGGTGGGGAGCGGAGCGAGCCCGAGCGAAGCGAGGGCGAAGCGGAGCGGGGCTACTCCAGCCACAGACTTATTCAGTTCAAGTAAATGGTCCCAAATGGTCCAATAATGCAAGTAAGGTTCAGGAAACCACTACTAGGTAAAGAAGAACCTGTAATTGTAGTTTAAAAGTTAAGTGAAGTACTTAACCCTCACTCTGTTGTTCCTTATATACTATGCACTGGGGGTAAAGTTAGACCTGCATAGGTTAGGTCTATGGAGTTAGAAAAGTACCTTGAAATGTAACACTGTACAATAGAAGCCTGTAAACGAATTAGTGCCCACCAAGGCCAGGTTGTTTTTCTCAAAAAGCTTCTCACAAATCTAGTCATGTCAGCAGAAAATCTGAGTAACATCTGCTGTAGAACAATACTGAAAGTTGTGTTTGATTACATCAGCCATAGAAGGCCGTGTCTTGTAAAACAGTATAAGAATAGCATGTTTCCTGTTAGTAGTTAGACAAATCCTTGTATTTGCATGTTTTTGTCTCCTTGCAGCAAGTTATTAAATGTGCCTTAACTGAACCTTACGTGTATTGGTCTTTGAAGTTTTTTTCCTTTGACAGCATGAAGCATCCTTCTTGTTTTGATATCCAATCTATCCAACACTTTTTGGGACCAGTCAATCACTCCAAAACTATAAGTTAGAACAGGAAGAGCAAATTGATTTATAGCTTGGATCTTGTTCCTAGGTGTCAATGATGTTTTCAGGATTCATTTAAGTCTTCTAAAGTACTCCTTACTAAGCCTTATTCACATTTATTCATGTTTTATTGCTGATCATTCACCAATTCCCAAGTATTTATACACCCCCTCTTGCTCAAGTTATTTTATATCACATTCTTGCCCCAAACTGATGTTTTCCTGGTTCTGCAATTTTCCTTTTTTAAAGGTTTCTTTTGCACATTTATCAAGACCAAATGACATTCTGATATCATCTGAAAAGGTTTTGACAACCTGCAACTGTGCTTTCAGTTCCTCATCTGATGAGCTATACAATTTTAAATCATGAACAAAGAGAAGATGAGAAGTCATTAGACTTTGTTGTTTTCTAGAAGCCAAGTTGTTGCCATGGCCTAGGCTAAGTAAGCAGCTTAATGGGTTAATGGCAAGGCAGAATAACAAGGGAGACAGAGAGTCGCCCTGGAATATCCCCCTTTGAATGTATTATCCCTGGGATAATAATCTGTCCTTTATTATGGCTTAATTGCAAAGTGGTCTGCCACTGTTTCATGGTTACTGTAATGTAATCAATCAGTGTAGGGTGTATTTTATACATTTTTAAGCACTCTTTTATCCATGAATGTGGGATACTATCAAATGCTTTTTTGTAGTCAATCCATGCCATACTTAGGTTCTTCCCCTTCTTACAATTCTCCACTATAACTTTGTTTAACAACAAATGGTCCTTTGTTCCATATGACTTTCTTTTATTGCCCTTTTGTTCTACCGCCATAATTGAGTACTATAATTCTACTGCCAATTTATGTCATCTCATGGAGTCCCAAATAACGACATAACCCAGTCCACAGAACACAAATGCAAGGCCATGTTGACAAATCCCAGTAGCATGTCTATCATGTCCTACTCCATGAACTCTGGACCAACCCCTAAATACTGCTGGGTTGAAGTGATAACTATAGGGATACTTATCAGATATTGCTTGCATAATGTTAGGAAGAGGATAGAATAACGGTGGGGGGGGGGGTAGAAGCATGGATGCCATGAAGTGTGTGAAGTCTGAAACTCTGATGTGTGCCCATACTATCCCTGCCTGCAAACCCAGGAATGGGTGGCTAAAATCCTGCTCGTAAAACACAATCTGAAGGGGAAATTACCAGATATATGAGCCCTGCCTCTGGGTAACCTGTGTGAATCTGTACAGCTGAGAGGTATGGCCACAGCAGGATATGGCCATTCTGTCACATCGATAGATTTACAAGCATGGGATCCTCAGCCACCACAGTACCAAGATGCGGAACATTTAAACAGACCCATCAGCAAGTGTCTACAGCTCCCCCTCCAGAATGGCATGAGTGTGCAAGAATATGTAGGCTGCAGACCACAATACTGGACACAGCTTCATTCATCTTGTATTCCCCAGGAAATTACTGTGAGCAAATAAGTATATCTGTCAGTAGTTGATGAGATAAGACATTACAGTGTAAAACAGTACATATGTCTGAATATCTCTGCTAACCCCAAAACCATGTAACAGAAGCAGCACAGACACAATTAGTTACAGTATCCCACTATCCTTTGCCCATTGTGATGCCATATTGTCAACCTATCAATAGATATCCTGCAGAAACTGGTTGCTAGCTGTAGGTGTAGAACACAAATGCCTGCAGTGGAGTACAACCTACCTGGAATGGATTCACACATTCAATACAGAAGGTCATACTGGGCATGCTCCCACACTTAGAGAAATGAAGCCCATGTCTAACAACAAAATACAGAGGAGTCATACTGGGCATGCTTCCACACTTACAGAAATGAAGCCCATGTCTGGCAACAACAGTGGACTATACATATCTGTCAGTCACAGATGTCTGTGCACACACACCACATTGTACACCAGTCATGCTTTGCACACACATTGGATAGGAAAACACACATATATCCAAGGACAACACAGTATAATAGGTCAAGCATACACAAACAGAGATGTGGGGAAGAGAGAGACAGACAGTGACAAAGAGCTTCCCATAATGAGGCCTGACTCACCCACTACACATCCAATTGGCCAATATCACATGATGTGCCACTGTCTATCACTTGTAGACATTTGCGTCTGGTAGCCCTCAGCACTATAGGGTCTGTGGTGCTTGTGATAACTGTGTAACATGACAGTACAAGTCATTATTCATCTAGCAGTTGTATATGCAGTCCTGTCAAATGTAAAGTTGTGTGTGACTGAATGTTGTGCGTGTGTTTCCCGAGGAATGGTTTATGGCCCATTCGCACACAATGCACTCCCCATTGCCCTAGTTTAGCTAGCCTGCTCATGTCAGTCACCTTGAAATACCCCTTTGGAGAAAGCTGATCCCTATAAGCTCTGTGGCGTGTGCAATAACTGTGTAATGCTATAGTCTGATTTACTAGTTAGGTAGGAGATCTAATCCCAGATATAGCAATTGTGAAACTCTGGGTGTAGGGATCAATGCTTTTGAGGCCATTCATAGACACTACACCTCCCATTGCCTTACTTTAACAAGGCTGCTGATGTCATCCACCTTAAAATTTACCTTTAGATAAGGGAGACACTTATAAGCTCTGTGGTGTGTATGATAACTGCATAATGCTGTAGTGTGCTGTAATAGTTAGCTAGGAGTTTTAATCTCAGACATGGCAACTGTGAAACTCTGTGTGTGTATAGAGTAATGCTTTTGAGGCCATTCACAGTCACTACACCTCCCATTGCCCTACTTTAACAAGGCTGCTGATGTCATCTACCTTGAAATATACCTTTGGAGAATGGCTAGCCCTATGATCTCTGTGGTGAGTGCCATAAATGTAGAGCAATGTAGTAGCAATAACTGCACAGCTGTGGGTTTGAATCTCTTCTGTGGCAAGTGTGTGTACCTCAAAGATTTTGTCCCTATTTACAGCCAGTATACATCTCAGAGCCTGACTTTAGCAGTCCTGCAGATATCATCCACCTTACAAGTATCTGTTGCGAAGCCTATATCATGTCAGGTCAGTGGTGCATGTGGTAAATGTGTAACATAATGGTCCATAAAGGTTGTTCGATAGAGGTTTGAACCTCTCCCCTGGCAAATATAAATATGTGATTAGGGTAAAATTATTTTTGGGATCTCTCAACCACTACATCACCCAATGCCAGTATTTACAAGGGCTGGTGATGTTCCTCACCTTAGAAGTACCTTGGGACAACATCCATCCAATAAACTCTGTGGCACGTGCGATAAATGCGGTACATTGTAGTAACAATACATAGCTAGGTAGGAGTTTGAATCTCAGTACTGACAAGTGTGAGTGTTTGTCATCAGTATCCTGTGTGGAGGTTGCTGTGATTGTGTAATGACAGGATGCATCGTGGGGTGGATTTTGCAAAATTATTATACTGAGAACCTACTATATGTCACAATGTCCACCTTACAAGGACAACAGATGTCAAACAGCAGAGAGGCTAGTGTAGACAATCCATAACCCTAGATGTGACATTATGGATCGGTGAACAATATAGGCAACCCTTGTATTATTCAGAGAACACTCTCCACCCATGAGTTATACACAAACACACTCGGCTAGGCAACAACAACTATATTGGTAGTTCCCTGCATATTGCCCACAGATAGTAACCATGGTGTGATTGCAGTGGACTACATGCCTATTGACCACAACAGTGCCACTGACATCAGAAAGTACTGTGATGTGTGACATCTCCTGACTGTGTGTTATCCAGCAAGTAAAAATATATGGCACCCTGTTCCATCCTTACAATAGGCGAATAATTGCTTACAGTACTCCTTTGCTATGTTCCCCACTGAACGCCTGCAACAACTGTGAAGTCTGCAAATATAAACCTCAAAGGGAATACCATGCCTTATACACATGCCCTGTATGGACAGATGCCACTAACCCTAATGAATACCTGTATCATGCTGTCAATGTAGGTGCAGGCACGACCTCAGATCAGGGGCGGCCCATGCTATTGGACTGCTGGACTGCAGCCCCCTCAACTATATCAACTATAATAAAAAAAAATAAAAGAGAAAAGTAAAAAATTAAATAAAAAAAAAAAAAAAATTGCGGACTTTCGCACATGTGCACTAGTCCGGACTGCTGCTGAGACAGTCAAGCATGCGCAGATTGTCTTAGCAGCAGTCCTGATTGGGAAACATGTAAAACGGAGCTCCCAGACGTCTATGCAGTTTTAAACTGCATAGACTGTCCTGGGAACTCACTGGGAAAACACGTCAGGGTCGGACTGCAACGTTGGCAGTCTGGAGTTTGCTGCAGTCTCGTCGGGAAGATCTTCCGACAGGGGGCGTGGGGGTCAGGCATTTGCGTGGGTTTCGAACAGGGATGTGAATGTAGTATGGTTTGCTACAGGATCGGATCTGCAGTGATGTGGATTTATGGGGTCTGGACCTGGTGTTTGCTACAGGATCTGCAGGGATGTGGATTTATGGGGTCTGGTGTTTCTTACAGGTAAGGAGTGTGAGTGTGTGTGTGTGTGTGTGTGTGTGTGTGTGTGTGTGTGTGTGTGTGTGTGTGTGTGTGTGTGTGAGAGAGAGAGACACTGCACATAATTGTCTTATCAAGGTATTGCAGACCTATTTGTACCTCTTGACAGCTACCTCCATTTATTTAGCTTTTATGCCAGCAGAATGTGATTCAGGCTATTATAAACATACTGCTTATTTACTTAAGTAGTTAGTAGTTTCTGCCTTATTTATGCTAATAAAGCTAGAGCCTGCCTTTGGCTATGAATCACTCTGCTTCACTGCAGCACTGTTATAAGGCATATATTTGTTCAGACGTACATCACTAACATACTGTGCATGCCTGCTCAATTATGCAAACTGTCCATTTATGCATGTTACACATCCGTAAGGCATTATGGTGCACATGCTGGAACAGGATCACACACAGAAACTACCAGATTTGTTCAAATTAATACAAGGGATGCTAACAGATATTATTTTCTCCAGCACAGGATTGTTTACTCAGAATGTACAAAGTAATGTAGATATGCTTTGCTTTTCACCCATGGAAGTATCAAAACATGCTGAAAATGCATTGTACATATACAATCAAATCAGTTCCAATGATTATTTCTTTGAAAACTTTGCTTGGATCATTGATGGATTTCTAAGTGTTAGTTGTAGCACACAAAGGATACAATAAAAGGCCTGTCAACACTATGTAATAAGACTTCTTTCATTTCTGCTTTCTCTGTATTTCCACATGGATTTCAGCAGCCTATATTAGTCTTTCTTCACTTACAAACTTCAGCACTGCAAATTCATCTGTGTTTCATTTAGAGCTCATATCTGCTTTGAAGCTGAAGGCCAGCCACGTTAGGTAAACCTTTTTTATCAGGATCTTGTCCATTCATCTGTCTGTTCCCTATGCTTTTACCTTCCAAGAACTTTTGCTTAGATAAGCTGTACATAAAACCCGGCTGTGCATGTGTACATGTATATATACATAAATATATAAATATATATAGATGGAGAGAGAGAGAAAGGTGGACCACAGGGGGATAGATTTGTATGTGTCTGCATGCATTATTTTGTTTTTCTGCTTTTTCACTTCAAAATGCACATAAACCTTGCAATTATAAGTTCTCCAGTGGCCAAGAAAACCTGGAACTTATTTTCACTGAATGCTCAGTTCATTTCCTTCGAGGAAACACAACCAAGGGATGTAATTAGTCATCCTTTAGTCACACAGTCTTGCACTGTTTACCCACAACAAATTAAGCTAGAATATGCGGCCTCAATCCATGGAGAAAACTGACCATTTTTTCAATACTTTCTGACATCTTTCTCTTAAAACAGATTTGCTTTAAAATTCAAGAAAAGGACGCATCTTTTTTAAAGTTAATATCCAGTTAAAATCCTGCTGAAAATCCACATGCAGTTTCTTTTTTTCCTTACAAGATAAAGCCATAAACTACAGTGTTGTAATGCCTGAAAACACTATCATGTTTTCACACCAATGTTTTTGAATTTAGCAGTCAGGGAGTTTATAAGTTTAATTTTAGATGAAAGTCAAACGGCTGGACTGGATATATTTATGTTTTTTAATTTAGCTCACACAATTCAATGTGCTTTAGGATGTGATTTAAACTAAATTATTATTGTCAATGAAAATATTTTATTTCTTTCCACTGAATTTAATTCTTAAAATCACAAGTCAACATTCTAGCTAAAGTTTTCAATAAAAAAACATTCTTAGTAGAAGAAATAAGCAATATGCATTTTAAGCTTGTGTTCCGACTGAATGAGTCAAGGCAGCATCTATATGGATAACTGTCAGTCACAAGGGTGGTAGCATTGTTGCCTCACAGCTATAGGTTTTCTGGTTTGATTCTTGACTGGGGTGCCTTCTGTGTGGAGTCTGCATGTCATCCTTGTGTTTGTGTGGATTTGCTCTGGTGTCCTGCCATTTTACAAAGACATGTGTCTAGTATTTCTCCCTGGGCCTCTGCTGAAAATTGTTTTTGTTCTGTCAGAAGTAAAATTGACAGGCATTTGAATTTCAGACTTCATATTCTTCAGAAAATACATAGTAACACAACCTTTTACTCTAGCAATTTTCTAAGTTTATAAGATGAATATTTGAAATTTGTCCTTATTTTTGGGACTGTATTACTCCATTATTGGCTTTGTCCAGGTTTTTTGTGCTAAGGTTGACAGCTATAGCAAGAACTGAATAATTCACTCAATATGTGTGAGGACCGTATTCCCTCATTACTGGGTTTGTCCAGGTGTTTTGTGCTAAGAGGTTGACAGCTATGGTGAGAACTGAATTCATTAAATGATAGCCATTTAAGTTTCAGTCTTCCGCTCTTTCACAAAGCAGCTGATTTGGAATAGTAGTATGTTGCTCTGACTGTTTTGTACAGGGACCTTGGCAGTAAAATGTATGGTGGTAACACAGCATTTTTCTTTCACAAAGTAGGTGATTTGGCATAGTGGCATGTTGCTCTGACTCTTTTGCACAGGGACATTGGTACTAAAATGTATGGTGGTAACACAGTATTTTATTCTAGCAACTTTCCAAGATTATACAAGCAATGTTTAATGTGTTCCTGTTTTTTGGTCTTTTGACCCCCCCAAATAAATTTGGCTTTTTCCAGATTTCTTGTGCTGCGAAGTTGAGATGCAGTTGAGTATTGACTAGATTTTGCAAGGAGCTGAGAGCTGCAGGGGAAGAGAAGTTTAGTGCTGCATATGCTAAGTCAACTTGCATTGTTAATAGCACAACAGGTTGTGTACTTGCTTTTGATGCAGAAGGTTGTTGGTTCTACTCCCACAAGGGGTGAATGCTGCTGTACTGAAAAAATTTAAGAAACAAACTATGAAACTGTTATCTGCTTGCCATCCATTTCCTATTGCAATATTACTAGCTTATCATTTTTAATGTAATATAGGCAATTTATTCCTCAGGGGCATCAGACACTTTATTTTTCGATGAAACCATGAAATATAAAGGTGTTTGCTAGCAGCAACCTATTCATTAGTTACAGATTTATTTATGTGGAATTATTTAGATGACTTTTTTACTTCTTCAGAGATTGTGCATATTTACTGATAATGGTGGACTGTAGAATTGTGCACATTACTGATAATGGTGGACTGTAGAATTGTGCATATTTACTGATAATAGTGGACTGTAGAAGTTTAAGTAGACTTTTATGATGGAAATGTTCTGAACTGGGCAGTTTTGTCATTATGGGTGCATGAGTTTTGTTTCATTGCTTACTGGAAAAATGTTCAAAACATTTAAAACGCCCTCTAACAATTGCACTGAATTGTACAAGGAATATAAATTTAGTACAGTGAGGAAGGTGTATCAAAGCGCACATGTATGTTTCATATGCAAGGGGCCTATGATTTGAAAACAACCCAAAATTAATCTTTATCTGCCACTGGCAAAATGTATTTTCTTTGAATGTGGGTTTCAATGCTGTTTCAATGAATGTGAGTTTCAAGGGCAGAGAAGTTTTAATGCTAAGTCTGTTTTTCATTGTGAGACTGCATTGCTTTGCTTAGCAGATGTCTTAGTGTTTGTGCTGTAAAATACAAAATAAAACTTACAAAATAAAACTTTCAAATGAAGTCCAACTCATCATAGAAGTAAAGCAGTATACACATTAGTGTTTATGGTAAATGGAGTGAAATAGCCAAGTAATGGATCATTGGAATGGCTGCAGAGGCTCCATTCAACCATGATTTTGTCAGGGGGGAAGGGCAGCAAACTGAGACAGGCCCAGCTGAACTATACCTCCCAACTGTCCAGATTTTCAAAGAATGAATAGAATTTTGCTTCTTATTTTTGGTTTGTTCTTCATAAAATGTGTAGTTTTCTGGCAAATCATTTAGGAATTAAGTCACTAAATAATGATACACTGAGTTTCAGACTTCATAACCTTCAGAAAAATGCATGCTAAAGTAAGAACTGTTATTCTATCAACTGTCTCAATTTATACAAGAGGAATTTTTAGTACTGTTTATATGTTCCCCCAATATATTTGGCCTTGTTCAGATTTACTGCATTAACAGGTTGAGATGTACATGCAAATAAATTGCTTTATAGAATTAGGCATAACCAACCTGTCAACTGTCCCCGATTTTGGCTCAAAATGTTGATCTTCCCCCTAATAATCCCTCCGCAAAATAGCAATTATGGAAGAAAACATGGAGGGTTTACAATTAAGAAATAACTATAATAATCAAAGTTATAGATTACTTGAAATGCATGTAGATTCTTTTATTTTGTCAGCTGCTCAAGTTAGTAGTACTAATATTAAAGTGTCCCTTCTTTGACAGGTTCTCAGATGTATTGTGTGGCTATTTCATATTTTTGCATCACATTTTTGGTCCATTTTTCATAAAATTGTGTGTTTTGGCAAATTAGTGACAAATCATTAAAGACTGAAGTTAGAAAATAATGACAGACATTTGAGTTTCAGATTTTATACCCTTCAGAAAATTCATACTAAGACCTATTCTATTATCTTTCTAAGTTTATTAGAGCAATATTTAAAAATTGTCCTTATTTTTGGGACTTTGTCTCACTTCTGTGTATGGCTCTGTCCAGATTTCTTGCTCTGAGGTTGAGAGGTATGACAAATGTGTCAGGAACATCACAGTCAGCCAGAGACATTTCAAATTGTGACATACTTGTTGCACCCCACTCCTCTATGTAGTGACTCTGGATGTGTCCAAGCAAGGCAAGGAGTAGTTATGTAGTGTAAATGTGCAGTGTGTCCCCCATCCAAGGTAGTCACAAGTACTACAGTGGCTTTTCATCTGTCCTTGATTTTGCAGAATGGTCTGGTTTCTGTCATATTTTTGTACTGTTTATTCCTTTTGAACTTCTCACCAAAGGTTAAGAATCCCAATAACAATAATAATTGGTTGTAAATCCTTTTATTAAACGAACAAAGCAAAAATGTGAGCGCTTTTGTGGATGCAACTCTGCTTCATCAGACATAAAAAACAATTAAAAATTATCCTGCTATATAGCAAAGCTAATCATCAGTTAAGTGTAGTTAATTATTTCGGAAACATTAAATAACCATTAAAGTGCCGTAGCCAATACATACTACCTAGACCATCTTTCCTGAGACTCTAAAATAGCCCTAAATTAAGAGGCTTGTATACAATAAGACTCTGTCAATGAAGCAGGGCAAGCAGAGGTTAAATGGATCCTCAGGCTGGCTGTGCATAGAGGTAGGGGGTTAAATGATAGTGTTTCTATCAAGCCACCACTTAAAGCCAGGATGCTTAGATAAATTGCATATTATGTATGCTTAACATTTTTTATATACATATATTTTTCATGTATTTTTACAAACCAATCAAGATTTATTTTATTTTATTCTCAATATAATATGTTTTTATATATTTTAAACATTTGAATTGTGTTTTGATGCCCTGCTTCATTGACAGAGTCTTATTGTATACAAGGCTCTTAATTTAGGGCTATTTTAGAGTCTCAGGAAAGATGGTCTAGGTAGTATGTATTGGCTACGGCACTTTAATGGTTATTCAATGTTTCCGAAATAATTAACTACACTTAATTGATCATTAGCTTTGCTATATAGCAGGATCATTTTTAATTGTTTTTTATGTCTGATGAAGTGGAGTTGCATCCGCAAAAGCGCTCACATTTTTGCTTTGTTCGTTTAATAAAAGGATTTACAACCAATTATTATTGTTATTGGGATTCTTAACCTTTGGTGGGAAGTTCAAAAGAACTTGTAAATTTATATCATTGATTTTGGAACAACTATCATCCGGTGAAGAGATTTTATAGTAGCTGTTGGTCTTTATTCCTTCCTTGCAGCATTTTTGTGCATACCTTTTGGGATTCACTGTACACAGAAACATTTTTTGCAAATATATATATATATATATATATATATACATATGTATATATATACATACATATATATATACACACACACACACACACACACACACATATATATATATATATATATATATATATATATATATATATACACATACATATATATATATATATATATATATATATATATATATAAACACACACACACACACACATATATATTTATATATATATATATATATATATATATATATATATATATATATATATATATATATATATATATATATATATATATATATATATATATATATATATACAGATATACAGATAGATCTATATATGACCATGTATATAACGCAATATACAGATGTACATATATATAAATATACATGTGTATGTATATGTATACCTATATTTACATATGTATATATATCCATATCCTTGTTATATGTAAACATGACTGTTGCATATACCTTTCCAAATGTATCACACCGTATTTATCTGATATGTGTATATTTAGATATAACAACATACTTGATTCAACACTAATATCACCAACAAGTAGTACACAATTGTAGAAGTCAACCTAGTTGTTCAATACTATTCAGTATGTATACTGAAAGATATATTGGAAAAAAAAACAACAACCATCTTCACAGCTGTGATGGCTTAGTGGTCAACTGTTGCGACTATAGTGTACAGGGTCTGGGTTCCAGACCTGCAAGGGCTGTTTATTTTGTTGTTGGGCAGAACAAGGGCTGTTGGATACAGAGTGGTTAAGGCAGCTTTAAGTGTGTTTGAGCGGGTTTGCCCAACGGTAAGTGCTTCTAAAGTACAGTTGAACGTATAGGTGCTTACACCATTTCAGCTTCGCTTACCAGTGCGCAAATCTGCTTAGCATTTACATTTAAGCAATACTTACACCTCCTAAGCATATCTCAGCTCTGGTAACCAGTGATCACATTCCAGTCTGATAAAATAGCAGGATAATGACATCTTTAATAAGTGTATTTAATTCCATGTACATAACATGCTTCTATGTGCTGTCATTATACTAGCAAGGGGTGTGAGTCTACTGTCTGGGACACCTGAGTATATATGGCTTGTACAACACTCTTTTCCATTTGAATGTGTTACATACATGGGCAATATCCCAGGTTATATGCAGTCACACTGGCATGAAGTGTATCATTACATTACTACTGTTGACAGTGCTTTCCCAAGTAAGAGTAGATTGCAGATTGTAGTACTGGAACCAAACACACCTGCATGCAAAGATGAACTCTTGAATCCTCACTGTCGTGTTCTTGGTGTGTCAGCTGTATGTCATTATTTTCTACTGGATATTGATCTGGCATGTGGATATTAACTGTACACTACTGTGTGTATAGAACATGTGATTGAGGGCTGCTGTCATGTAGTAATGGCAATACCTATCAGTGTTAGATGTCTATCTGTCAGCACATTCATCCTAATGCATAACCAGTTGGCTATTTGATGTCTGTCTGTCCTCTGTACAGATGTGCAGATGTCAGGTATCCATCTTGGCTGCTTACAGACAATCTATGCTTGAGTGACACTGACATGTCTGATCAGCTGTGTTATGAATGCCACAGGTGGGAATCCCCACCGTGTATGCACCACATGCCATGGATACCTCAACTACACTACTACAGTCAACAGGACATGCTTGGGTATAGGTCTCCAAGACAGACACTGACCATGTTATGTAATATGTGTTGCATACATGTCAATTGGAGCACCTCACTAGCCCTCTGCAAGAGGCAACCAGATGATTGGATGTTGCATGTAAGTCTCACCCTGAGGATAACCATAGCATCAGTTGATAGATGGCCTGCTGGCAAATAGCAGGTGGCATGATACCACTGTACCCGCATCCCCTACTCTCCCCATCTCTCCATGGACAATATCCTGGTACACACCTATGAACACCTGCACATATTGGCCCCAGTAGTGACAAATGTGTCAGTGTGCATTACTGAGTATAACAGTGATAATATCCTGAGGCCCTTCACACCCACTGCACCCCTATTGCCATAGTTAGATATGGCTGCTGCTGTAATGGACATTACATGTACCATGTTACACTCTTCACCCTATGGGCTACCTGGAGCTTGCAGTACCAGCACAACACTGTTGTACAAATGGATAGATAGGCATGGGTTACCCTCTGAGTCCTAGCAAGTGTGTGTATGTGTGCAAGTGTGTATTTTTGTAGGATACAGCATTCTGAGGCCACATTCTCCTAATACAATACACCTTGCCACACAGTATAAGGGACAGTGATGTTGCTGACCATAGCAGAGCCATGACAAAGCATCACCCTACTATCCCTGTGGCATGTGTAATAGATGCATATCCCTGTAGTAGCACTCTTGAGATAGACAAGGGGTCATATTGCAGTCCTGGTCAATGTGTGATGGTGGGTATGTCAGAGTATTATCATGGGTTTCAGTGAGTTCAATATCCAATGTGGGGTGTGGGTGCTGGGTATACTGTCTTTACACCATGGTACCCCCAGTACATGTCCCAAGGTCCACTGTATGGGGACCACTGTCACCATCAACCATACAGGTAACTGATTACACTATCCAGCCCAATGATGCATGTGCTGTGTGCAACTTATCTGTAACAGAATGGACACACTGACAAGGTAGTTAGCACTGATAAACCCAGGTCTCTCAGATGTGTGAATGACTGTTATGTGTTTGTCGATTTATATATGACAGTATGTCACACTATGTATTGTTCATAAACATCCAGTACATCCCCCATTACCATACTGTACAAGGCCTGGTGATGTTCTTCACTTAACGTGTAACCTGGAACACACCTCGTCCTAAAAGCTGTGTGGTGTGTGCAATTAAGGCCACACACATTAATAGCAATAAGTACCTAGGTAGGGTTTCTAGTCCCAGTGTTGCCAAGTAAGAGTGTGTGTGTATGTGAAGGGATCTACTTCAGTCTGCAGAAAATACATGTCCCAGGAGGTCATCTGGCTGAGAACTGACTGGCAAATACTAACATTTCACAGGTATCATCTTGTGGAAATTCATTCCATCAAAACTAGTAGTAGATGTGTAAATGCCATCTTCCCCACTGTATATCTGTACAGCAGCACACATATGTTTACGAAGTTAAGGATTGCACTACATTGGGGAAGGGGACCTATACCCTCCCAGTACCATCATCAATGACATTAAACTAGCAGACTGATTAGTTCCCAATGTGATGTTGTGCCTATTCTGTCTTGGTGGAATTATATAGGCTAAAATGGGTTCCTTGCAAAAGTACATACATCCATGTGTACAGTATTCTCTGTGTATTGCATCAACACCAAAACCTGTATGTGTGTGTGTTATACACAAACATGTGGTGTGTATCAACCAGTACACTTACCATTGTCCACTGTAGAAGGGCTGCTGACATCAGCCAGCATGCACTCACCTGTATACACCCCTCAGACCTATCAGGCATATGGCACATGCAGTAACTGTTATACAGACTTGTGACTTATGTTCAGCTGTACCCAGGATATGGCACAGTCAAGGTGTCACCACAGTGCCATATCCCTTGTAGGAAACAACAGCAGATCAACATCCTGCTGACACATAGACATCTACAACACATAATGGAATACATTATGGAGACCACAATCACTCAGTGATAATAACAGCTATAATGCATCATGGCTGGACAGCTACACATCCTGACATGTAAGCATTAATCTTTAGTGTTGAAAAGATGTTACACAGCATTACATTGGCACACCATAGTACAGTCACCCTGTGCATCAGAATCAAATTAGCCTGTCCCTGCATTGATGTTATGGATGACAGGGATGTGTCACAGGTATCATCATATGCACAGGGTGTGTTGTGGGTTTGCCAGAGACCTATGCTGAGCCATTTGTTTGACATCATGTGCGTGGGTTAGGGGGTTTCATTATTAATTGGGCTGTGCAGATGTCTATGTAGGTATGGGGTTACCCTAGCTGTGTTGGAGATGTGTGTGTGTATGCATGCACACAGTTCTGCCATGTGGCTGCCCTATACATGGGTTTGTTGGACAGCTGCAGACCATACCTGGCAGGGTGTGCAGTTCACTGTCTCTGGTCATGGATACAAAAACTGTGCCTGCCAGGGGTTTCATGGGCACTACCAAGTACAAGCCATGATATGGTACTTTCCCCTGATGATGACATATGTCTGCTGGATCCGGGTCCCTCGTGGAACCATCCAGGGCCACATGCACTTGGCCTGCTATGTTGTGGTGTGGACAGCACCCCCTCTGCAGTGCTGGGGCTGGTACTGCCACTACGGGAGCAGCTCTGACTTCTTGCAGATCAACGTCAACCTCCACCTGTTGGTGTTGCTGGCCATGTCCACGTGGCCATCGCACTACTCCCATCATATGCTCAAGCACAGACATTCCATGGTCAAGGATTCCTACCACCTTACCCAACAGTCTATCCAGGACCTCTGCAAAATAATGGCGGGCACCTGTAAGATCACAGATGTTGTCAATAACAGCAGAATGAGTAGCCCTCTGCAGCCTCAGACTCTGTCTGGTATACCGTTCCATACATGCCTGCACCTCCATGATGGCCTGAAACATGCATCTGGTGACACCAGCTGTGGCACTTCTGCCAGGGGCATGATGACCAGCAGCCCTCCTATGAGCACCCCTGTACATCTGCCTGTTTGGTACCTCACTGGGCATCTGGCTATGGCTGCTGTGTCCAGACACATGTGCCATAGTCACCACATAGTCCTATCCCATGCCACTGCCCCCTAACTGTCCCTCATCTATGTCCACTGGTAATGGGGTATGTATAGGCAATGTGACTGTGTGTGGGGATGGGGTGGATAACAGTGGGATGTCAAACGATGGCACAGCTTCAGCCCCTGACAACCTTGCCTGTGCCTCAACACACCAATCATCATTGTCATAGTCTGTATGGACACTAACATCAGTTTGCTCACAGGAGGGACCCTGACCCACCTCGCCACCTGTGAGGGGAAAATAAGAAACTTACTTTAAGACGTGTACATCATTGCTTAACTCTATACACACACACACACACACACACACACACACACACACACACACACACACACACACACATACACACACATGTACACTTACAGGTGAGGTTGTACAAAGATATTACACACAGACCTCTCATTACCCATCTGTCCACATGCATGACATATGGCACTCAGCAGCATGCACTGCAACTATAGTCAATCCCTGTTACCAACATTATACATCTCTGTGATACCTGAGATGTGTTAGTAGGTGATGTCCCTTCCCCTGGAACACACTGCACCCATGTACACAGTATTGCTGTGCACCTGTTCAGCACCCTGGTATGTATTGTGCACCGTACCTTACAGGTGTACATGCCATTGCTGAATGTGTATATGTGTGTCAGTTATGTTTGCTCTGCTGCTCATAGCCCCTATGTGTTTGTCCAACACATACCTGGGATGATATGTGGACAGATGTCAATAGTGAATGCCTGATGTCTGATTTGCAGATCTCATCATCAGCAGTGCATGTATGACCAATAAAATACAATTACACTGACAACCTTCAAACCTTACTCTGGCTATGTAGAGCGTACACACCCTTATTGACATGGCAGTCTCTTCCCTGATATGCCATGGGGCCACAATACTACATAGGTTAACATACATGGACCTGGTATGTGACATATGATCTGTGCAGTAAAATGCAGTATCAAACAAATGTGTTAGTTGTGCAGACGCCGATTGAGATGCATACAATATGTGGGTGCATAGGTGTGTACACCCTTAACATGATGGTTTATTGCACCAAGTGTACTACAGCAGTCACTATTCCCAGAAGGGGTATACTAGCATGACCCATTTGCACTTGCCAGTATTTGGTCACTCTGCCCTACAAATGTCCCCCAACTCTGCAGGATTGCAAGGTCAACTCATGTGCACAGCCCTTGGAGGTCACACAGTACCTTTACTATTGCTGTGGAGTCAGGGTTATGTCTGCCACAATTCATGACCTTGACTGTGTGCAGATATAGCCATTCTTAGTGAGCGTTGGATGTCTGCTTCAGTTCACTGTTGTTTTTCAGGATGGAACCCCTCCCCATCCTCAGCCTTTTTGCAGATACTTGACAACTATGGACTACACATAAGTGTTATTTTACAGTGACCCAAATTCAGAACACCATGTGTACTGGCCTAGTCCCTGCTAATGAATGGCAAACATGCAGGTGTACACTGGCACCAGCAAGATACAGATGGGAGTGGTGGGCCTGAGGTGGAGTGAGGTGTTGCATGTGCAGCACATGTATCTTAATTGATACTGTCTGTAGGTTTTGAACTTGGCCTTGGTACACCATTACACATTGCAACACATGCCTTTGGGGGACTTTTGATGTTATGCATATGCTACCTGTAGAGAGCCCTGGCTGATGTTTCCTGTGAAACAACTGTCCCATCTGATTACCATAACTCATAGGCAACACTTATGCAGAGTCCAGGCAATTGTCAACACAGGTACTGCACAGTCAGTACTTGCTAGACATTCCTGTGACTCCCTCAGTGTTGCAGCATGTTGCTAGGCAGCCTCCATGACCAGTTTGCAACATGTGTCATCATCTGTCTTGGATGGCCATTTGTTTATTTTCTACATTAATGTTGTCCCATATTTTCTTGTCACATACATGGCTGTCTGCACTGTTTGCCATGGTATATGCAATGGTGAGGTAAGACTACATTTCCCACTCCTGCGTGCTACTTGTTGGGTATTGGATCCATTCCATGGCTTGTAAGATGTGTGTAAGCCATGGCTGCTCTGTTGCAAGTGAGTGGGCAAATGTGACGAACATACCTCTTGGACAGCAGACCATTTCATGGTGTGACATTGAGGACCTGTACTTGCTGGAAGGTGCATACTCATGAAGAGTGAATGCTGTACCTCAAAAGCTGCTTCCACAATATGTTATTTGGAGTGTGTGCACACATATGCTTCCAGTGTTTGTTACTATATGTATTCCCCATATTTGCTGTCCTAACATAGGATTCCATATTACACATTCATTGCTCATGTTAGGACAACATTGCAGGTTATAAGGGATGTGGAATGAGGTATTGTGATATGCCGTTGTGTAGATCGACTGTAGGCTATTTGTCCCACCATTATGTTTATCTCTGTGCACACATCTTGCAATGCCAGGTTGTTAGTTATATTGCAGTACTCTTACATACCATTCAGATATGTCACCATGGTGACCACTGTGATGCAGTGCAGTTAACAGCAACAATAAGTGAACATGTACAGCATGCATTATGGGTAGGTGTGTTAAATGTGTGCATGGCAAATACCATGGCCATGACATGGCCGGTGTATTGGCAAACCTGAGCAAACAACATCATACTCACCAGCTAGAGGCTGCTGCCCCAGAGGTATACCTGAGGGACCTACATAGTTGTGTGACAGATGTGATATCAGTAGCCAAACCTGTGGCATTGGTACAGGGTGGGAGCAGCATTTCAGTACATCAACAGTACAAACTCACAATACTACAGATTATGCACATCTGTTCATTACTACAATGCAGCAACAGACTATATATATTTTATCTCATATATGCATGATTAAACACTACAGATGCAGATGGATAAGCAACAGTGGTTTACTGAAATGCCCTGGGGACTTACCTGAACACTTCTTGTCCATTGTGCTATCCACAATGCTATCCACTGGGTATTGTCTTTGCTGGCGGGCAGGTGCCCTGAGGCTTAGGAGGAGCTCCTCAGCATGTGTCAGGTGGGCTGGATGGCATGACCCCCCGTGGCTAGCTGGTCTCTCCTAACTGCAGCAGCACACTGACAAGCCTGGCGGATGAGGTCAGTGCACCGATGTTGGACCTACTCATAGCTGCGGTTATGCAGGCTGACATAGTTTACCCTGTGAACGAGCTTGTTCCACAGGCCGGTTCTCTCCTGCAGATCATGGACTGTATGGCCAAACAGGGTGTGGTAGTGCTGCACCAGGTAGTTTAGTATGACTTCATTTTCCTGAGTGGAATAAACTGGCAAATGCTCTCCAGACATGGTGCCTGAAAGACATAAAGAGGAAAAAAGGTCTGAGGATCTCATACTGCAAGGATATAATAGTTGTTAACTGACATCTCTGTCTCTGCCCCCCAACCATATCTGCAACAATAATCTGAACACACAACTCAATGGGTATGTTTAAAAGCCCAATACTGAGAACACCGACATGTTAAGGTAAGTTTGCGATAGTGACAGACTTTAGGGTTAGGGGCAGGTTAAGTGAGTTAGGGTTAGGGTGCGGGTGAGGTAAGTGTGCGATAGTGACAGACTTTAGGGTTTGGGGCGGGTTAAGTGAGTTAGGGTTAGGGCGCAGTTTAGGTGAGTGTGCGATAGTGATGGACCTTAGGGTTAGGGTATGAGTTAAGGTTAGTGCATAGATAGTTGTGTATGTAAGGTTTAGTGTAGGTTTGTAAGGTTTTTCATGTGCTAGTGTTGTGTGTGTGTTTTTCAGAAAAGGTATTTGTTTTGTTTTGTTGATTGTCGGGATTGTGGTTTGTTGGGTATGTGAAATTTCATGCTTTTAAACTGTCAGTCATCTCAGTTGTCGATCTTCCAGTCTCAATGTTCTCGTCGTCGTCGTTTTGGCGTGTCAGTGTTTTCAAGTAGACCTATATATATATATATATATATATATATATATATATATATATATATATATATATATATCAAAAACAGTCCAAGTCCCAAGTAATTTACTGAAAACAAACCCAGATAGAGATGTGAAGAAGGTGCTGATCCAAATGTAGTGAAGACAATCCAATGAAATAATCCAATTCAATGAAAAACCAAGAACAGCTTTATTTACAAACGTAAGCGCTTTCACGGAGATGTGTTCCGCTTCTTCAGATGTACTACTAAACACTCATACATTCTCTCTCATATAGTACCACACAATTAATTAATCATTCAATAATTCAATAATTAACCCTCGTAATTGTAAAATTACAAAATTGTAAAACAGGGTTGGTAAAAACAATATCAATGCATAATATAAAAAAGAAAAACACTTCCCAATACATATACACATAAATATGGATAGAGATAGTGAGTCTTTGGTGATTACCATATAAAAAAGCATAGATAAATTGTTATAAAAGTTGTAAAATGTTATATTATATTATATTATATTATATTATATTATTGTAAAACACAGAATACAAAGCAGACAAGATAAAGGAAACAAAGTATGATACATATGACTGAAATGTGATGTATGGAATGTGTATATAACCTAAAAATATATGTATTGTATATACTACTTATGAGACCTTGCTTTAAGCATGGGCTTAAGAGAAACAGTCTCATTAAGCCCACTATCCTTGTGTGCAGCAAGTCTGAGAATCCACCTAACTTCAGCCTGTTCAGTCAGGTTAGTAATATCACCTAACCTGATATTAGTATTCTGTACATGTAGCACTTGAAATTTAAAAACATGTTCCTTGCCTTGTGAAGAGTGTGTTTGGCTAGGGCACTATATTCCTGTTGTCTGGAGAGACAATAAATATGGTCCCTTATGCGCTCTCTAAGTGTTCTGTTCGCTTTGCCCACATAGAAACAAAAGCATGTTTCACAGTGGGCCACATATACTACATTTTTAGTATTACAGTTAGTTTGGCACCTAATTTCCCATAACCTACCAGTATCAGGATGTTTAAAGAATCTGGACTCATCTATACAACTACATTGGACACATTTACCACATTTCTTTGTCCCTAGATATGGTTGGTTATGCTGCATCCTACTATCACTTAAATCAGTATAACACAAGTGCTGTTTGAGACTTTTCATGTTTCTGTACGTATATAACGGATAATTGCCTACCAATTCTCTAGTCCTATTATCAACCATAAGCATATTCCAATTATTGGAAATAGCTTGTTTGACAATGTGTAAATTCGTACTATAGGGTAGTATCACATGTGGTTTAATTAGACTACCATTATTACTAATACTGGAAATTGTCTGAGTTCTGTTAGAGTAGTATGGTCTGGCTTTAGTTTCTCTAAACTTATGTACTATGGTGTGAACACTATCCGCCTCTCCAACTTTGTATCCTCTAGTTAGGAAGCTTCCTTTTAACTTATTCAGCTCAACATGTAATGAGGTGTCATCACAGCAAAGCCTAGACACCCTCATAGCCTGTCCCTTGACTATGTTATTAAAGACTTTTGGATCGTGCATACTAGTCATGGGCAGAAATGCAGGTCTGTAGCATGGTTTCCTGTATATCTTGGTCAAATACGCATTATTGTGTCGATAAATAGTCGTGTCAAGGTAGTTAATGCTGTTCATCGAGAACTCCAGAGTAAACTTCAGAAAGCCCCCCAA